>NW_025536589.1:0-55066 GCF_020615455.1 Coregonus clupeaformis
TTTTTATCTGTACAGGCTTCCTTCTTTTCACTCTGTCAATTAGGTTATTATTGTGGAGTAACTAAAATGTTGTTGATCCATCCTCAGTTTTCTCCTATCACAGCCATTGCACTCTGTAACTGTTTTAAAGTCATCATTGGCCTCATGATGAAATCCCTGAGTGGTTTCCTTCCTCTCCGGCAACTGAGTTAGGAAGGATGCCTGTATCTTTGTAGTGACTGGGTGTATTGATACATCATTCAAAGTGTAATTAATAACTTCACCATGCTCAAGTGATATTCAATGGTTGTTTTATCTACCAATAGGTGCCCTTCTTTGCGAGGTTTTGGAAAACCTCCCTGGTCTTTGTGGTTCAATCTGTGTTTGAAATTCACTACTCGACTGAGGGATCTTCCAGATAATTGTATGTGTGGGGTACAGAGATGAGGTAGTCATTAAAAAATCATGTTAAACACTATTATTGCACACAGAGTGAGTCCATGCAACTTATTATGTGACTTGTTAAGCACATTTTTACTCCTGAACTTATGGCTTGCAGTAACAAAGGGGTTTAATATTTTACATTTTAGTCATTTAGCAGACACACTTATCCAGGGCGACTTACAGTTAGCGAGTGCCCACAACCCTGGCGTTGCAAACACCATGCTCTACCAACTGAGCTACATCCCTGCCAGCCATTCCCTCCTCTACCTGGACGATGCTGGGCCAATTGTGTGCCACCCCATGGGTCTCCCGGTGCGGCCGGCTACGACAGAGCCTGGATTCAAACCAGGATCTCTAGTGGCACAACTGTGATAGAGTGCCTTAGACCACCGCGCCACTCGGGAGGAGTGTAATAATAAACTGACTTTTAATTGTTAATTGGTTTGTAAAGATTTCCAAAATAATTCCAGTTTGACATTATGGGGTATTAAGTGTAGGCCAGTGACACAACATATCAATTTAATCATTTAAAATTCTGGCTGTAACACAAGAAAATGTGGAAGAAGTCAAGAGGGTGAATACTTTCTGAAGGCACTGTATATCTGTTTTGCAGTAGTAGCCTACAGTGGGGAAAAAAAGTATTTAGTCAGCCACCAATTGTGCAAGCTCCACTTAAAAAGATGAGAGAGGCCTGTAATTTTCATCATAGGTACACGTCAACTATGACAGACAAAATGAGATTTTTTTCTCCAGACAATCACATTGTAGGATTTTTAATGAATTTATTTGCAAATTATGGTGGAAAATAAGTATTTGGTCAATAACAAAAGTTTCTCAATACTTTGTTATATACCCTTTGTTGGCAATGAACAGGTCAAACGTTTTCTGTAAGTCTTCACAAGGTTTTCACACACTGTTGCTGGTATTTTGGCCCATTCCTCCATGCAGATCTCCTCTAGAGCAGTGATGTTTTGGGGCTGTTGCTGGGCAACATGGACTTTCAACTCCCTCCAAAGATTTTCTAGGGGTTGAGATCTGGAGACTGGCTAGGCCACTCCAGGACCTTGAAATGCTTCTACGAAGCCACTCCTTCTTGCCCGGGCGGTGTGTTTGGGATCATTGTCATGCTGAAAGACCCAGCCACGTTTCATCTTCAATGCCCTTGCTGATGGAAGGAGGTTTTTCCTCAAAAATCTCACGATACATGGCCCCATTCATTCTTTCCTTTACACGGATCAGTCGTCCTGGTCCCTTTGTCCTCCAAACACGACGAGTTGAGTTTTTACCAAAAAGTTATATTTTGGTTTCATCTGACCATATGACATTCTCCCAATCCTCTTCTGGATCATCCAAATGCACTCTATCAAACTTCAGACGGGTCTGGACATGTACTGGCTTAAGCAGGGGGACACGTCTGGCACTGCAGGATTTGAGTCCCTGGCGGCGTAGTGTGTTACTGATGGTAGGCTTTGTTACTTTGGTCCCAGCTCTCTGCAGGTATTCACTAGGTCCCCCGTGTGGTTCTGGGATTTTTGCTCACCGTTCTTGTGATCATTTTGACCACGGGGGTGAGATATTGCGTGGAGCCCCCAGATCGAGGGAGATTATCAGTGGTCTTGTATGTCTTCCATTTTCTAATAATTGCTCCCACAGTTGATTTCTTCAAACCAAGCTGCTTACCTATTGCAGATTCAGTCTTCCCAGCCTGGTGCAGGTCTACAATTTTGTTTCTGGTGTCCTTTGACAGCTCTTTGGTCTTGGCCATAGTGGAGTTTGGAGTGTGACTGTTTGAGGATGTGGACAGTTGTCTTTTATACTGATAACAAGTTCAAACAGGTGCCATTAATACAGGTAACGAGTGGAGGACAGAGGAGCCTCTTAAAGAAGAAGTTACAGGTCTGTGAGAGCCAGAAATCTTACTTGTTTGTAGGTGACCAAATACTTATTTTCCACCATAATTTGCAAATAAATTCATTAAAAATCCTACAATGTGATTTTCTGGAGAAAAAAATTCTCAATTTGTCTGTCATAGTTGACGGTACCTATGATGAAAATTACAGGCCTCTCTCATCATTTTAAGTGGGAGAACTTGCAGCAATTGGTGGCTGACTAAATACCTTTTTTTCCCCCACTGTATCTGGCAAATTTAAAGAAATGCATGTTGGTGTATGGAACATGGCATCTTCTCTCGGTCTCTCTAGGGTTAAGGACACGTAACTGTGGATCATTCGGCCAAATACTGCTCGTTTATTGATGGCGCTGGCAGGCCAGTCTGAGGTTTACTTTCTCTCTCTCTTTCTACTCTCGGATCTGAACGGGTTTCTCGGATCTGAACGGGTTTCTCGGATCTCGTAAGTCTCTCGGATCTGAACAAGCACAGGTCTTTTTGGGGTTTGTTTTTCCACGGGCCTTTTCGGAACGGGTCTGACTGTTCTCCGTCCATTCAGAAATGGTCTCCATTTATTTATGATGCTTATCGGGTCGGGTGGGAAATCCACAGATCCATCTCTAGTGGAAACCTGTGTCAGTGTGTTCCTGTTGTTTGTTGTTTTGAACCTCCCTGTGAATGTGAAATCTGTCACTGACGCATGCAGCCCCCGTCAGCAAATTGATGACTGGCCTGCCCAAAAATTAAGAATGGATGATGACATGTCATGTAGCATCATGTATCTGCTATATCCAGGACATCTAGGCCACCATCCACTCAGTGTGATTCCTTACTGTGATGTCCAACACTCTCCTACGTTAGTGTTTCTCAATTCTGGTCCTGGCACTAATCCACCTTATTAAAATCAAAGGCTTGATGATGAGTTCATTAGTTGAATCATGTGTGTTAGTGCTAGGGCAAGAACAATAATGTGCACCCCTTTGGGTCCCTAGGACCAGGGCTGAGAAACACTGTAGATCTACATTATGGTCTAGTAGTCCAGTATGCTCTGATTACTACTCTCCATTGTCACCTAGTACTTCACAAGTCATCTGGTTTAGAACATGTACCAGATAGAGAGGGAGAGGGAGAGGGGGAATGAGAAGGAGGAGAAGGAGAGGCAGAGATATAGGCAGGGATATAGGCAGAGGCAGAGGCAGAGGGAAAATACTATAGTATTCAAGTACTAACTACATCTATCTACATCTATGAATATTCATGCAATGCTTACACTACAGGGTTGATAAAACACACACACACAGTCAGTCAGGGTTGATAAAACACACACACACAGTCAGTCAGGGTTGATAAAACATACACACACACACTCAGGGGGACGCAGCAGCTACCACTTCTGCTCCCTGACACACACGTCAGTGTGTTTATGTGTATCTGCCCCCTAAGTACATGTGCATGTGTACACTCAAACCAATCATTTAAACTGCATTGGCAATTATGTGCAATCACCTGCCAATTTGCAGAAGAATATCAATTTTCATATGGGTGGCCCCAGCGGGAATCAAACCCACAATCCTGCCGTTGCAAGCTCCACGCTCTACCAACTGAGTCACAGTAGTGATATGTCTCCTCCCTGTCCCTTGCTCCATGGGGTATTTAAGGAGTGTGATGTCACGAGAGGCTGTGTCCTAGAGGGACGTTACATCCCCCTGAGGTGGCTGCAAACCCAGACAGCTATGGCTCCATCTGCTGGTATGGTCGGGAACTCCACCCCTCTATGGCCAATCTTCCCACGCAGCTGAAACAAATGAGGAGCTGATGAGCTGAAGGTTTGGGAAGGGAAGAGACACCGTCTCAACCTGGGCTCTCTGGAGGACAAGAGTGCTGCACGTCACTTCCATGAGGAATATAAGGATTTGGAGATACTTACCTTTGGGAAATACTCACCTTTGGATATATGCACCTGTGGAAATACGTGAGAGACATTTGGAAGGACTTTTTGCTGGGTTGGCTACTAGCTGCAACGTGGACTACAGTAAGGCTGGGGAAAAGTTATCTGAGCGAGTGAGAATTATGATTTTGGATGTGGAAGAGACATCCCTGAACTGTTAACCCTTAAAGAGCCACAAGAGAACAGAATTTTGTTATATTTTAGTTAATTTCCCAAGACCTATAATAAAATCCTTGTTTTGTTTGAACCTTGTCTCCTTGCACCACTTGAGCAATCCGCTGAAAGCTGTGTAGCCTCTCGTGACGTCACAGATGGTGGAGAAAACGGCACGCTCGCGTTAATAGTGCATGTCAGAGGAGGATACCGAAGGTTTGATCACCCAGTTTTCCAAGTTGGCCGTAGGCTCCCCAGCCGACTGAAATGGAGGACATATTGAAAGCCCTTGTTGCTGGCCAGCATGCCCAGATGCAAGCAAACGTGGCTCTCTTGGAGGAGCAAAAGAAAGCCAACCTTCTGAAGGCAGAGGAATTGCAGTTGCAGAGACAGAGGGTTGTCCAAAATACCCGCCCAATAAAGGCAAGTGACTTTATATCTAAGATGGGAGCTACCGATGACATTGAGGCATACCTGCATGCATTTGAGGCCACGGCCACTAGGGAAGCCTGGCCCAAGCAACAGTGGGTTGGTCTGTTAGCCCCCTTTCTAACCGGGGAATCGCTGAATGCTGTCCGGGACCTGGGCCCTGACCAGGTTACTGACTATGATGCCCTGAAGTCTGAGATCCTCAGCAGATATGGACTCACAAAGTTTGGTATGGCCCAGCGCTTTCACAGCTGGACCTTCCAACCAGACCAACCTCCTCGGGCGCAGATGCATGAACTTGTCCGAATCGCAAGGAAATGGCTGATCCGCAGAGGAATACAGCAGCGGCGGTGGTGGAGGCCGTTGTGGTGGATCGTTACCTCGCGCCCTGCCTTATGAGGCAAAACGGGTCATCAGTCAACAGGCCTTGACCACGGCTGATCTGACCGTGGAAGCTGTGGAAAAGTACCAGGCCACAGCGGAGATGCTGAATGCTTCGAAAAGACCCCAGAGTGCGGCCCACCACAAATGGGAAGAACCCGTCCAAAGGACCCCAAGGTCTCGAACCCAGCCACGTCAGGACTTATCCCGGTTCCAGGGGGAGCCAGAAACCAGGCGGGTCCAAGAAGAGTACACCAGGAGGGGGAAACTCGACAGTGTTACCGGTGTGGGGAGATGGGACATATCTCCTGGCAGTGTGGGAAACCAGCCGATGAACCTATGCCCACTGCGGAGTCCTCCAGCTCAGCACCCACACACCGTTTTGCCTCGCTCTTGGGAGTCGTGAGATGGCGGCCCAGATCGACCCCCACCTGCCCGGTAACTGTGAATCACCATGATGTGGAGGCCTTACTGGATTCTGGTAGCCGGGCCACCCTGGTGCGTAAGGATTTGGTGGGCCCAACGTGTCTGACCCGGGAAAGTCCTCCCAGTTTCCTGTGTCCATGGGGGACACCAGAGAATACCCCATTACTGAACTTACAATGACCAGCACACAGGGGAACCATACACAGACGGCGGGGGTGGTTGATTCCCTCCCCGTCCCTGTCCTAATTGGACGAGACTGCCCAGCCTTTTACCCACTCTGGAGAGAGTCTCAGGAGAGGATAACCCGAGTACCTGGAAACGGAGAGGCAAGACTCATCCTGGGAAGGCTCCGGTGCAATCCTCCGAGTTACTCACTCCCGCCCGGGCTCTGATAGGGATGGCAGGTGCCCAGACCGACACAGAGACGGAGCTACAGAATCTGGACAAAGAACTGTCTGGTCTGAAGGGGACCGCTGAGAGGTATCGTTTGTTAAAGCAACAGTTAGACATGAAGACAGAAGAGTTAGATATCCTCCAGGCTAAACTCCAACAGAGCTCCTTCCCTAAGCAACAGGAGGAGCTGGAGAGGCTGCGCAGGACCATCGAGGAGTGTGGAGGAGACCCTGCGCAGTAGTAAGGGAGGTCCAGAAGAAGGCAGAGGAGAAGTACAAGGTGTTGGAGAACAAGATGAAGAATGCGGAGGCAGAGAGAGAAGGAACTGAAAGCTGCTCAACAGAAGCTAAACTCTGCTAAACCAAGGCTGATGCGTTCAGTAAGAAACTCAAGGAGAGACAACAGGAGGCTGAGTCCCTGGTCCTAGAGGTGGAGGAGTTGAAGAGAGAGCAGGCTGGCAAGCACCACGGCAATGCGGACGCCCTCTCCCGGCGTGATGCCTTCTTCGCTGCCTTTACCCGACGAGGACGTCGGTCCCGAGGAGGGGGATGTGTGATGTCACGAGAGGCTGTGTCCTAGAGGGACGTTACATCCCCTGAGGTGGCTGCAAACCCAGACAGCTATGGCTCCATCTGCTGGTGATGGTCGGGAACTCCACCCCTCTATGGCCAATCTTCCCACGCAGCTGAAACAAATGAGGAGCTGATGAGCTGAAGGTTTGGGAAGGGAAGAGACACAGTCTCCAACCTGGGCTCTCTGGAGGACAAGAGTGCTGCACGTCCACTTCCATGAGGAATATAAGGATTTGGAGATACTTACCTTTGGGAAATACTCACCTTTGGATATATGCACCTGTGGAAATACGTGAGAGACATTTGGAAGGACTTTTTGCTGGGTTGGCCACTAGCTGCAACGTGGACTACAGTAAGGCTGGGGAAAAGTTATCTGAGCGAGTGAGAATTATGATTTTGGATGTGGAAGAGACATCCCTGAACTGTGTAACCCTTAAAGAGCCACAAGAGAACAGAATTTTGTTATATTTTGTTAATTTCCCAAGACCTATAATAAAATCCTTGTTTTGTTTGAACCTTGTCTCCTTGCACTACTTGAGCAATCCCGCTGAAAGCTGTGTAGCCTCTCGTGACGTCACAGGAGGTATAAGGGAGGACAACCAATATTACCTAGTGCCTCTCCTTGAACCCAGGAGATGGAGTCAGTGTGGTGTGTTCATCAGGCCTCACAAGCTCCCTTACAGACTTACAGGATATGCAGTGAAACAGAAGCACTCTCTGGAGACTGACAGCCTCCCCCTCAGCCTTCCCCCTTCTCCAATATCTGCTGAGTCACGACTGACAGGCCAGGGCCCCTGTGGGCCTGAGATTGAGCCTAGTGTAAGGTTGCCGCTGGAGAGGGAGGATTGGGAAGAAGAGGAGTGGAGGAGAGGATGATGAGAGGAGGGAAGATGGGTTTGGAGGGGAGGATGGGGGAGGAGAGGAGAGGAGAGGAGAGGAGGGAGAGGAGAGGAGAGAGAGAGGAGAGGAGAGAGAGGAGGGAGGCTGGGGATATGGGAGGAGTGGAGGGAGGAGGAGAGGAGAGGAGAGGAGAGGAGAGGAGAGGAGAGGGAGGAGAGGAGAGGAGAGGAGAGGAGAGGAGGCTGGGGATATGGGAGGAGTGGAGGAGAGAGAGGAGAGGAGAGGAGAGGAGAGAGAGGAGAGGAGAGGAGAGGAGGGAGGATGGGAAGAGGGGGAGGATGGAGTAGGGGTAGGAGAGGAGAGAGAGGAGGAGAGGAGGAGAGGAGAGGAGAGGAGGCTGGGGATATGGGAGGAGTGGAGGGGAGGGAGGAGAGGAGAGGAGAGGAGAGAGAGGAGAGAGAGGCGAGAGAGGAGAGGAGAGGAGAGGAGAGGAGAGGAGGATGGGAAGAGGGGAGGATGGAGTAGGAGAGGGAGAGGAGAGGAGAGGAGAGGAGAGGAGGAGAGGAGGAGAGGAGAGGAGAGGAGGATGGGGAGAGGAGAGGAGGAGGAGGAGAGGAGAGGAGAGGAGAGGAGAGGAGGATGGGGAGAGGAGGGGAGGGAGGACAGAATATTGATCAGAGAGAGAGAGAGAGAGAGAGAGAGAGAGGAGAGAGAGAGAGAGAGAGAGAAGAGAGAGAGACGGCTTTGATGAAGGTGGATGATTGATTTGCATGTGAGTGTTCATCCAATGCAGTATGTACAGTCGTGGTCAAAAGTTTTGAGAATGACACAAATATTAATTTTCACAAAGTCTGCTGCCTCAGTTTTTATGATGGCAATTTGCATATACTCCAGAATGTTATGAAGAGTGATCAGATGAATTGCAATTAATTGCAAAGTCCCTCTTTGCCATGAAAATGAACTTAATCCCAAAAAAAACCAGCCCTGCCACAAAAGGACCAGCTGACATCATGTCAGTGATTCTCTCGTTAACACTGGTGAGAGTGTTGACGAGGAAAAGACTGGAGATTTTTTTTAAATTATTTTATTTATTTATTTCACCTTTATTTAACCAGGTAAGCCAATTGAGAACAAGTTCTCATTTACAACTGCGACCTTGTCACGACTGTCTGTGAGATGCGGTAAACGAAGTCAGGCGCAGGACACAGAACTCTCGGATACGTACTTTTAATACGAAAAGGATCCAAAAGGACAGAAAATAACTTCACGCAGGGGAGGAAATAACCCGCTCACAAAATAGACAACCGTGAAGGGGAAAACAATCACACACAAAGTACAGATGAGAGACAGGGGGTAATTATAAGGGAAACAATTAACATAATGACGAACAGGTGTAAACAATACAGACAAAACTAAACAAACACCCGATAACATCGAACGGCAGTAGCTAGTACTCCGGGGACGGCTGACGCCGAAGCCTGCCCGAGCAAGGAGGAGGAGCAGCCTCGGCAGAATCCGTGACAGTACCCCCCTTGACACGCGGCCCCAGCCGTGCGCCGACCCCGGCCTCGGGGACGGCCAGGAGGACGTGGAGCAGGGCGAGTTGGGTGACTCCGGTGGAACTCTGTCAACAGGGAGGGATCTAGGATGTCCCTCCTAGGGACCCAGCACTGTTCCTCTGGACCGTACCCCTCCCACTCCACGAGATACTGCAGACCCCCATCCGACGCCTCGAATCCACGATGGAACGGACTGAGTATGCCAGAGCCCCTTCGATGTCTAGTGGGGGCGGAGGAGCCTCTCGTACCTCATTCTCCTGGAGTGGACCAGCTACCACCGGCCTGAGGAGAGACACATGGAACGAGGGGTTAATGCGATAATTAACAGGCAGCTGTAACCTATAACATACCTCGTTCAATCTCCTCAGGACTTTAAATGGCCCCACAAACCGCCGGCCCAGCTTCCGGCAGGGCAGGTGAAGGGGCAGGTTTCTGGTCGAGAGCCAGACCCGATCTCCCGGTGCATAAACCGGACCCTCACTGCGGTGGCGATCAGCGCTCGCCTTTTGCCGTCTGATGGCCCGCTGCAGATGGACGTGCGCAGCGTTCCATGTCTACTTCGAGCGCCGAAACCATTCATCCACTGCAGGAGCCTCGATCTGGCTCTGATGCCAGGGTGCCAGAACCGGCTGATAGCCCAACACACACTGGAAAGGAGTGAGATTAGTGGAGGAGTGGCAGAGTGAGTTCTGGGCTATCTCTGCCCAGGGAATATACCCCGACCACTCCTCCTGCCGGTCCTGGCAGTAGGACCTCAGAAACCTACCCACATCTTGGTTTACTCTCTCCACCTGCCCATTACTCTCAGGCTGATCGAGACCCCCAAACGTTCCATGAACGCCCTCCCACACTCTAGAGGTGAACTGGGGACCCTGATCAGACACTATATCCTCAGGCACCCCGTAGTGCCGGGAAAACGTGAGTAAACAGGGCTTCGGCCGTTTGTAGGGCTGTAGGAAGACCTGGCATAGGGATGAGACGGCAGGCCTTAGAAAACCCGATCCACAAAGACCAAGATCGTGGTATTCCCCTGAGAGGGGGAAGGTCCATGACAAAATCCACCGACAGGTGAGACCACGGCCGTTGTGGACGGGGAGAGGTTGTAACTTCCCCCTGGGCAGGTGTCTAGGTGCCTTACACTGGGCGCACACCGAGCAGGAAGAAACTTAAACTCTCACGTCCTTAGCTAAGGTGGACCACCAGTACTTCCCGCTAAGACAGTGCACCGTCCGACCAATACCAGGATGACCAGAGGAGGGTGACGTGTGAGCCCAATAAATCAGTCGGTCATGGACCTCGAGCGGCACGTACCTCCGTCCCTCTGGACACTCTGGGGGAGAAGGGTCTGTACGTAATGGCCGCTCGATTTCCGTGTCGACCTCCCACACCACCGGTGCCACGAGACAAGACTCCGGTAGTATGGGAGTGGGCTCAATGGACCCTCTCCTCTGTGTCATATCGTCGGGACAGGGCGTCTGCCTTAACGTTCTGTGACCCAGGGATATACGTGATCTTAAAGACAAACCGGGCCAGAAACATGGCCCACCTAGCCTGACGAGGTCAGTCTCTTCGCTGCCCGGATGTACTCCAGGTTACGATGGTCATTCAGAATGAGAAAAGGGTGGTTAGCCCCCTCAAGCCAATGTCTCCACACCTTCAGTGCCTGGACCACAGCCAGCAGCTCCCTGTCCCCCACGTCATAATTGCGCTCTGCCGGACTGAGCTTCTTAGAATAGAAAGCACAGGGGCGGAGTTTTGAGGCGTGCCCGAGCGCTGAGACAGTAAGCACCGGCCCGCCTCGGACGCATCCACCTCGACTTGGAATGCCAAAGAGGGATCCGGATGTGCAAGCACCGGAGCTGAGGTGAACAGGTCCTTCAAATGACTAAACGCCCTGTCCGCCTCAGCCGACCACTGCACCGGGCCCCCTTTAGCAGGGAGGTAATGGGAGCCGCTACCTGTCCAAAGCCCGGATAAACCTCCGGTAGTAATTGGCAAAACCCCAAAACCGCTGCACCTCCTTTTACTGTAGTTGAGTCTTCCAATTACGCACGGCTGAAACGCGATCAATCTCCATCTCCACCCCTGACGGACAACCGGTGTCCCAGGAAGGAGATGGACTCCTGGAAAAACAGACATTTCTCTGCCTTCACATACAGATCATGCTCCAACAGTCTACCCAGCACCCGACGTCAGGGACACATGCTCGGTACGTGTAGCGGAGTATATCAGAATGTCATCAATATACACCACTACCCCCTGTCCATGCAAATCCCGGAAAATCTCGTCTACAAATGATTGGAAGACTGAAGGAGCATTCATTAGACCGTATGGAATGACGAGGTACTCATAGTCACCCGAGGTGGTACTGAAGGCTGTTTTCCACTCATCTCCCTCCCGAATGCGCACCAGGTTGTAAGCGCTCCTGAGATCCAATTTTGTGAAGAAGCGCGCCCCGTGTAATGTCTCCGTCATACTAGCAATCAGAGGGAGAGGATAGCTGTATTTAATAGTGATCTGATTGAGACCACGGTAATCAATACACAGGCGCAAACCCCCATCCTTCTTCTTCACAAAAAAGAAACTTGAGGACGCAGGAGAAGTGGAAGGCCGTATGTATCCCTGTCTCAAGGATTCGGCGACGTATGTCTCCATAGCAGCTGTCTCCTCCTGAGACAGAGGATACACATGGCTGCGGGAGCGCTGCGCCTAACCTGAGGTCTATCGCCCCTGTCGATGAGGTGGTAATTGAGTCGCCTTCTTCTTACAGAAGGCGCTTGCCAAATCGGCATACTCAGGAGGAATGTGCATTGTGGGCATTTGGTTCGGACTCTCCACCGTCGTTGCCCCTACGGAAACACCTACACACCGCCCCACACACTAATCAGACCATCCCTTGAGAGCCCTCTGTTGCCATGAAACGTTGGGGTCATGAGATATTAACCAGGGAAGTCCCAACACCACTGGAAACGCAGGAGAGTCAATTAAATACAACTGTATAGTCTCCTCATGACCCTTCTGCATTTTCATCTTCAGTGGCGCTGTGACCTCCCTAATCAATCCCGACCCCAAAGGCCGGCTATCTAGGGCATGGATAGGGAAGGGCACATCAACTGGTAATATAGGGATCCCTAACTTATATGAGAAATGGCGATCGATAAAATTCCCAGCTGCGCCTGAATCAACTAGCGCCTTATGCTGGGAGTAAGAAGAAACTTCTGGAAACATCACTTGGATACACATATGAACAGCAGAGAGCTCTGGGTGAGTTGGGACCTTACTCACCGGGAATGACTCATCAGTGCGCTGCCTGCTGCCTCGAATCCGAGGAGACCCTCCCCAGCACCCGAACCGCCGTGTGTCCTCGGCGGCCACAGTTGGTGCAGGGGACAGCCTCCTTCCTGGCCTCCTACACCAGCACCCCGAGCTCCATAGGGCTCGCTCGGAGGTGCTGGGTGAATGGAATGGAATCCGGCCCCAGCGCTGGACGTCCGCGGGTAGCCAACAGGGTATCCAAGCGAATCGACATGTCCACCAGCTGATCGGAGCTTAGGTTGGTGTCCCCGCAGGCCAGCTCTCGACGAACGTCCTCCCTCAGGCTGCATCTGTAGTGGTCGATGAGGGCCCTCTCATTCCATCCCGAATTGGCAGCCAGAGTCCGGAAGTCCAAAGCGAATTCCTGCGCGCTCCTCCCCCCTGTCTGAGGTGGAATAGACGCTCACCCGCCGCCTCCCCTCCGGGGATGATCGAACACTGCCCTGAAGCGGCGGGTGAACTCCGCATAGTTCACAGTAGCGCGTCTATCCCTCCCCCACTCGGGCGTTGGCCCACCCAGTGCCTTGCCGACAGACAGGAGATGAGGCGGACATGCTCTCGTATCCCGAGGGTGCCGGGTGAATGGTTGCCAGGTAAAGTTCCACCTGGAGCAGGAAACCCTGACACCCGGCTGCGGTGCCATCATAAGCCCTCGGGAGGCGAGAGCCGAATCCCACTGGACTCCGGATGTGAGACGATAGGGAGTAGCCGATGGTGGTGGTATCGTTGGAGGAGGTGTGGGCAAACCTCCTCTCTCCCGTCGTCCCAAAGTGTTCATAACGATATCCATAGCGGCACCAAGATTTTGGAGCATCGCTGCCTGTTGTAGGAATGCGCTCCTCAAGTGATCCAGTCGGTGCCGTCGCTCCTGCTGACTCCATGGTAAGGTGTGTGATTCTGTCACGACTGTCTGTGAGATGCGGTAAACGAAGTCAGGCGCAGGACACAGAACTCTCGGATACTTACTTTTAACACGAAAAGGATCCAAAAGGACACAGAAAATAACTCCATGCAGGGAGGAAATAACCCGCTCACAAATTAGAACCAACCGTGAAGGGAAAACAATCACACACAAAGTACAGATGAGAGACAGGGTAATTATAAGGGAAACAATTAACATAATGACGAACAGGTGTAAACAATACAGACAAAACTAAACAAACACCGATAACATCGAACGGCAGTAGCTAGTACTCCGGGGACGATGAGCGCCGAAGCCTGCCCGAGCAAGGAGGAGGAGCAGCCTCGGCAGAATCCATGACAGACCTGGCCAAGATAAAGCAAAGCTGTGCGATAAAAACAACACAGAGTTACATATGGTGTAAACAAAACATAAAGTCAAAAATACAACAGAAAATATATATACAGTGTGTGCGAATGTAGTAAGTTATGGAGGTAAGGCAATAAATAAATAGGCCATAGTGCAAAAATAGTTACAATTTCGTATATTAACACTGGAATGACAGATGTGCAAAGATGATGTGCAAATAGAGATACTGGGGTGCAAATTAGCAAAATAAATAACAATATGGGGATGAGGTAGTTGGGTGGGCTAATTTCAGAATGGCTGTGTACAGGTGCAGAGATCACTCTGTCATGCTGATTGAGTTAGAATAACAGACTGGAAGCTTTAAAAGGAGGGTGGTGCTTGAAATCATTGTTCTTCCTCTGTTAACCATGGTTACCTGCAAGGAAACATGTGCAGTCATCATTGCGTTGCACAAAAAGGGCTTCACAGGGAAGGATATTGCTGCTAGTAAGATTGCACCTAAATCAACCATTTATCGGATCATCAAGAACTTCAAGGAGAGAGGTTCAATTGTTGTGAAGAAGGCTTCAGGGCGCCCAAGAAGGTCCAGCAAGCGCCAGGACCGTCTCCTAAAGTTGATTCAGCTGCGGGATCGGGCACCACCAGTGCAGAGCTTGCTCAGGAATGGCAGCAGGCAGGTGTGAGTGCATCTGCACGCACAGTGAAGCGAAGACTTTTGAAGGATGGCCTGGTGTCAAGAAGGGTAGCAGGAAGCCACTTCTCTCAAGAAAACATCAGGGACATACTGATATTCTGCAAAAGGTACAGGGATTGGACTGCTGAGGACTGGGGTAAAGTCATTTTCTCTGATGAATCCCCTTTCCGATTGTTTGGGGCATCCGGAAAAAAGCTTGTCCGGAGAAGACAAGGTGAGCGCTACCATCAGTCCTGTGTCATGCCAACAGTAAAGCATCCTGAGACCATTCATGTGTGGGGTTGCTTCTCAGCCAAGGGAGTGGGCTCACTCACAATTTTGCCTAAGAACACAGCCATGAATAAAGAATGGTACCAACACATCCTCCGAGAGCAACTTCTCCCAACCATCCAAGAACAGTTTGGTGACGAACAATGCCTTTTCCAGCATGATGGAGCACCTTGCCATAAGGCAAAAGTGATAACTAAGTGGTTCGGGGAACAGAACATCGACATTTTGGGTCCATGGCCAGGAAACTCCCCAGACCTTAATCCCATTGAGAACTTGTGGTCGATCCTCAAGAGGCGGGTGGACAAACAAAAACCCACAAATTCTGACAAACTCCAAGCATTGATTATGCAAGAATGGGCTGCCATCAGTCAGGATGTGGCCCAGAAGTTAATTGACAGCATGCCAGGGCAGATTGCAGAGGTCCTGAAAAGAAGGGGTCAACACTGCAAATATTGACTCTTTGCAAAACTTAATGTAATTGTCAATAAAAGCCTTTGACACTTATGGAATGCTTGTAATTATACATCAGTATATCATAGTAACATCTGACAAAAATATCTAAAAACACTGAAGCAGCAAACTTTGTGAAGACCAATACTTGTGTCATTCTCAAAACTTTTGACCACGACTGTAGCTCTATGGTTATAAGATAACATATCGCTGGGATATGAGGTAACAACAGGGCCTGGCCTATGTTAAAAGTGTTTAAAAAAAGTACAAAGTGTTTGTTAGGTGTTAAGCCTATGTTAAAAGATGTTTAAAATTATTAAAAGACAAAAAAGTTATTGGGGTTGTGTTGAATTGTGTTTGGGAAATAAAGATAGACATGGTTTAAAAAGATACAGTAGTGGTAATATTTAATTCAGTACAGAAATGTGTAGGCGGCTTAACTTACTCTGTCCCATGGCTCAACGGACCCCATACCCAGGGTAAGTTGTGCCAAGACACCACTTTTTTGGACAAGCTATGTTTTCAAAACTGTAATGTTTACATCCTGAAATATATGTAGATATCTTTGTTAGAAATAATTATATATTTCCCTTAACAGAGTGGAAATTGCTGAATTTACCATGTTGCCCAGGGTTAAGAACATAAACTGTACATTAATAATATTACGTTGTATTGCATTGTATTACACACCCTCTAAACTTATACCATGGACCCCTTGGCCAAAATGTGGTTAATCTGTTGTTGTAACTAATATATATATATATTTTTTATTTTTAAGTGTTATTTTTATTTTTATACTTTGAGATTTGGTCGCAGACCCCTGCAGTACCTCCGCAGACCCCGAGGGATCCGCAGACCCGACATTGAGAACCCCCTGCACTAATATATTCATACAATAAATAATGTCACTGACTACACTAATACATTCATACAATGTTACTGACTACACTAATACATTCATACATAATGTTACTGACTACACTAATACATTCATACATAATGTTACTGACTACACTAATACATTCATACATAATGTTACTGACTACACTAATAATTCATACATAATGTTACTGACTACACTAATACATTCATGCATAATGTTACTGACTACACTAATACATTCATACATAATGTTACTGACTACACCAATACATTCATACATAATGTTACTGACTACACTAATACATTCATACATAATGTTACTGACTACACTAATAATTCATACATAATGTTACTGACTACACTAATACATTCATGCATAATGTTACTGACTACACTAATACATTCATACATAATGTTACTGACTACACTAATACATTCATACATAATGTTACTGACTACACTAATACATTCATACATAATGTTACTGACTACACTAATACATTCATACATAATGTTACTGACTACACTAATACATTCATACATAATGTTACTGACTACACTAATACATTCATACATAATGTTACTGACTACACTAATACATTCATACATAATGTTACTGACTACACTAATGCATTCATACATAATGTTACTGACTACACTAATACATTCATGCATAATGTTACTGACTACACTAATACATTCATACATAATGTTACTGACTACACTAATACATTCATACATAATGTTACTGACTACACTAATACATTCATACTGTACATAATGTTACTGACTACACTAATACATTCATACATAATGTTACTGACTACACTAATACATTCAGAAATAATGTTACTGACTACACTAATACATTCATGCATAATGTTACTGACTACACTAATACATTCATACATAATGTTACTGACTACACTAATACATTCATACATAATGTTACTGACTACACTAATACATTCATACATAATGTTACTGACTACACTAATACATTCATACATAATGTTACTGACTACACTAATACATTCATACATAATGTTACTGACTACACTAATACATTCATACATAATGTTACTGACTACACTAATACATTCATACATAATGTTACTGACTACACTAATACATTCATACATAATGTTACTGACTACACTAATACATCTCATACATAATGTTACTGACTACACTAATACATTCATACATAATGTTACTGACTACACTAATACATTCATACATAATGTTACCGACTACACTAATACATTCATACATAATGTTACTGACTACACTAATACATTCATGCATAATGTTACATGACTACACTAATACATTCATACATAATGTTACTGACTACACTAATACATTCATACATAATGTTACTGACTACACTAATACATTCATACATAATGTTACTGACTACACTAATACATTCATACATAATGTTACTGACTACACTAATACATTCATACTGTACATAATGTTACTGACTACACTAATACATTCATACATAATGTTACTGACTACACTAATACATTCATAAATAATGTTACTGACTACACTAATACATTCATACATAATGTTACTGACTACACTAATACATTCATAAATAATGTTACTGACTAAAATAATACATTTATACATAATGTTACTGACTAGCTGGGAATAATAATCTGAATAAATATGTTTACAACCAATAAGTCAGGAGAAATGAATTTCCATTCAGTGAGTGTTACTTAGTTTACATGCAGCATTTTGATGAATATATTATGATTATTCAGCAAATGACTTATGTATAAACATACATCTTATTTATCGCTCCCTCTACATATTTACTTTTAATGTCTCCTTGTCAAACTCCCCTTATTTAGTCTCACAGTGTTTATGGCATTTTATCAACAATATGGAATCCATATTTTGTCTATTTTATGGTGTGCCTGTTGTGTGTGTCTGTGCCTCTATATTTGAAAGAGAGAAAAAAGAAGAGAGAGAGTGAGAGAGGAAAAGCGGGCGAGAGAGGTGGAGTGAGTGTGAGAGAGGGAGATAAAGAGGCAATAGTGAGTAAGTGTGAGTAAGAGAGAGGACTGCAGAAGGCAGGGTGAGCTTGTGTGAATGTGGTTTTGTGAGTGTGACTAAAGATTTGAGAGGTTTTAAGTGGTTTCAGTGTACTGGCCCAAAAAGGCTGGGATGCTTACATAAGGGAGAGTTGCCCAATGCAGTGGAAATAAGTGACACTGGCAGTCCAGTAGAGACAGCCTGAGAGACAGCACCCTGCTAGGTTGATCACTGCCCTCTGCTGGGTGGAAGAACATACTACCACAGCACAGGCTTAACACATATAGGGCAGGGTTCCCCAAACAAGTTTTCTGAGCAAATGTTTATTTATTTATTGTTGGACATAAAACACTGTAAAAACACTAGCAAATCAGCTCCAAGTGATTTTAATTTAGGAAATTGGTTCCAAAGTATTCCCATGCATAATATACAGTGGGGAAAAAAAGTATTTAGTCAGCCACCAATTGTGCAAGTTCTCCCACTTAAAAAGATGAGAGAGGCCTGTAATTTTCATCATAGGTACACGTCAACTATGACAGACAAAATGAGAAAAAAAATCCAGAAAAATCACATTGTAGGATTTTTAATGAATTTATTTGCAAATTATGGTGGAAAATAAGTATTTGGTCAATAACAAAAGTTTCTCAATACTTTGTTATATACCCTTTGTTGGCAATGACACAGGTCAAACGTTTTCTGTAAGTCTTCACAAGGTTTTCACACACTGTTGCTGGTATTTTGGCCCATTCCTCCATGCAGATCTCCTCTAGAGCAGTGATGTTTTGGGGCTGTCGCTGGGCAACACAGACTTTCAACTCCCCTCCAAAGATTTTCTATGGGGTTGAGATCTGGAGACTGGCTAGGCCACTCAGGACCTTGAAATGCTTCTTACGAAGCCACTCCTTCGTTGCCCGGGCGGTGTGTTTGGGATCATTGTCATGCTGAAAGACCCAGCCACGTTTCATCTTCAATGCCCTTGCTGATGGAAGGAGGTTTTCACTCAAAATCTCACGATACATGGCCCCATTCATTCTTTCCTTTACACGGATCAGTCATCCTGGTCCCTTTGCAGAAAAACAGCTCCAAAGCATGATGTTTCCACCCCCATGCTTCACAGTAGGTATGGTGTTCTTTGGATGCAACTCAGCATTCTTTGTCCTCCAAACACGACGAGTTGAGTTTTTACCAAAAAGTTATATTTTGGTTTCATCCGACATTCTCCCAATCCTCTTCTGGATCATCCAAATGCATTTTAGCAAACTTCAGATGGGCCTGGACATGTACTGGCTTAAGCAGGGGGACACGTCTGTCACTGCAGGATTTGAGTCCCTGGCGGCGTAGTGTGTTACTGATGGTAGGCTTTGTTACTTTGGTCCCAGCTCTCTGCAGGTCATTCACTAGGTCCCCCCGTGTGGTTCTGGGATTTTTGCTCACCATTCTTGTGATCATTTTGACCCCACGGGGTGAGATCTTGCGTGGAGCCCCAGATCGAGGGGAGATTATCAGTGGTCTTGTATGTCTTCCATTTCCTAATAATTGCTCCCACAGTTGATTTCTTCAAACCAAGCTGCTTACCTATTGCAGATTCAGTCTTCCCAGCCTGGTGCAGGTCTACCATTTTGTTTCTGGTGTCCTTTGACAACTCTTTGGTCTTGGCCATAGTGGAGTTTGGAGTGTGACTGTTTGAGGTTGTGGACAGGTGTCTTTTATACTGATAACAAGTTCAAACAGGTGCCATTAATACAGGTAACGAGTGGAGGACAGAGGAGCCTCTTAAAGAAAACGTTACAGGTCTGTGAGAGCCAGAAATCTTGCTTGTTTGTAGGTGACCAAATACTTATTTTCCACCATAATTTGCAAATAAATTAATAAAAAATCCTACAATGTGATTTTCTGGAAAAAAAATTCTCAATTTGTCTGTCATAGTTGACGTGTACCTATGATGAAAATTACAGGCCTCTCTCATCTTTTTAAGTGGGAGAACTTGCACAATTGGTGGCTGACTAAATACTTTTTTCCCCCACTGTATATATATATATATATATATGTAATTGTATACAGTGCATTTGGAAAGTATTCAGACCCCTTGACTTTTTCCACAAATTTGTTACGTTACAGCCTTATTTTAAAATGGATTAAATGCATACTTTTTTTTATCAATCTACACACAATACCCCATAATGACAAAGCGAAAACTGGTTTTTAGAAATGTTTGCAAATGTATATAAAAAAACTTACATAAATACCATATTTACAAAAGTATTCAGACCCTTTGCTATGAGACTCGAAAATGAGCTCAGGTGCATCCTGTTTCCGTTGATCATCCTTGAGATGTTTCTACAACTTGATTGGAGTCCATCTGTGGTCAATTCAATTGATTGGAAATGGCACGCACCTGTCCATATAAGGTCCCACAGTTGACAGTGCATGTCAGAGCAAAAACCATGCCATAAGGTCAAAGGAATTGTCCGTAGAGCTCCGAGACAGGATTGTGTTGAGGCACCGATCTGGGGAAGGGTACCAAAAGTTTCTGCAGCATTGAAGGTCCCCAAGAACACAGTGGCCCCCATCATTCTTAAATGGAAGAAGTTTGTAACCACCAAGACTCTTCATGGCCGCATGGTCAAACTGAGCAATCAGGGGTGAAGGGCCTTGGTCAGGAGGTGACCAAGAACCCGATGGTCACTCTGACAGAGCTCCAGAGTTCCTCCTTGGAGATGGGAGAACCTTCCAGAAGGACAACCATCTCTGCAGCACTCCACCAATCAGGCCTTTATGGTAGAGTGACCAGACGGAAGCCACTCCTCAGTAAAAGGCACAAGACACCCCGCTTGGAGTTTGCCAAAGGCACCTAAAGGACTCTCAGACCATGAGAAACAAGATTCTCTGTTCTGATGAAACCAAGATTGAATTCTTTGGCCTGAATGCCAAGCGTCATATCTGGAGGAAACCTGGCACTATCCCTACGATGAAGTATGGTGGTGGCAGCATCATGCTTTGGGTATGTTTTTTCAGCGGCAGGGACTGGGAGACTAGTCAGGATCGAGGGAAAGATGAACGGAGAAAAGTACGAGAGATCCTTGATGAAAACCTGCTCCAGAGCGCTCAGGACCTCAGACTGTGGCGAAAGTTCACCTTCCAACAGGACAATGACCGTAAGCACACAACGCAGGAGTGGCTTCGGGACAAATCTCTGAATGTCCTCGAGTGGCTCAGCCAGAGCCTGGACTTGAACCCGATCGAACATCTCTGGAGAGGCTTTAAAATAGATGTGCAGCGACGCTTCCCATCCAAGCTGACAGAGCTTGAGAAGATCTGCAGAGAAGAATGGGAGAAACACCCCAAATACAGGTGTGCCAAGCTTGTAGTGTCATACCCAAGAAGACTCGAGGCTGTAATCGCTGCCAAAGGTGCTTCAACAAAGTACTGAATAAAGGGTCTGAATACTTAGGTAAATGTGATATTTCAGTTTTTTATTTTTAATAAATTAGCAAACATTTCAAAAACCCTGTTTTTGCTTTGTCATTATGGGGTATTGTGTGTAGATTGTTGAAGGAAAAAAATGATTTAATCCATTTTAGAATAAGACTGTAGCGTAACAAAATGTGGAAAAAATCTAGGGGTCTGAAAACTTTCCGAATGCACTGTACAAATGTGAACAAGGTGTTTGGGCTTCTTGCGGTCAATTTGCGGTCTACACATTTTTTTACAATTATGTTCCGGCACCCTGACCATCCGCTGAAGAAAAAATAGGCCCACGGCTGAATCTAGTTGATGATCCCTGATATAGGGGCTGTTTCCCCGGACCCAGATTAAACCTAGTTCTGGACTAAAAAGTACTTTCATTGATCTTGCTTTTAATCCAGGGCTAGGCTTAACTCTCTGGGAAACCGTCCCTACAATTCCACACCTATAAGATTTACCCAATGTGTGGTTACTAGTATGCATTTCCTTTGCCTAGTATCAATTAATATAGTGAGACTTAATGCCGAAAAGTATTCACCACCAAATAACCTCACAGTTTCTCTCTTTCCATTAAGGTTTCCATTATGTTTTAGACTGATTACAGTATGTGTTTGTGTGAGTTTGTGAGGTTCCTTACTGTACCATTTTCATCAGAATGGATAGTGATACATGATATGAAGGCAGGATGGATGTATAAATAAATTGCTAAAATTCTGAAACGTTTCTTACACGTTCTTCACACGTTGTTCTCACGTTCCTCACACGTTGTTCTCACGTTCCTCACTCGTTGTTCTCACGTCCCTCACACGTTGTTCTCACGTCCCTCACACGTTGTTCTCACGTCCCTCACACGTTGTTCTCACGTTCCTCATGGGAGCTCTTACAGTAGGTCATATGTTCTCCACGTGCGTTACATGTAGCGTAGTGTTCTGACGCTGTGTTCTCCGTGCACTGTGTTCTCTCTGTTGGTTCCGCCCGTGCTACTACAGCTGCTGGACGCCAGGAGAACCAAGGTTTGTCCCTATGTCTGCCACCGCTGCCCTGGCTGCCGTGTGTGTGCACAACATAGAGTCGTCCTCAGTGTGACCTCAGTGACCCCCAGAGAGGCTCTGCCCCCCCACACACACCCCTAGGTCATATCTGAAATGGCACCCCTTTTTCCCTATAGTGCACTACTTTTGACCAGAGCTTGTGGGCTATGGTCAAAAGTAGTGCACTAGAGCCTATATTGGGAACAGGGTGCCATTTTGGATGTACTCCTAATTTGACCCTTATACACACCAGAAAGGAGTGTGATTGGTTTCGCCTGTTCCGTTCCCTACACCCTACCCTCTGACCCTCTCCCTTCCCCTACACAGTCTGTTTAGCTGAGTGTTGTTTGTTCAGCTATTCCTTCTTTACTCCAAGCACACCTGGTCCTCCTAGTATGTTCCCCCTATACAGACCAACATACTGTAGGTGTGGTTCACATATAGGGGTGTGGCTGCTCCTCTGCCCCCTAAATTCCAACACACAGGCTAGGTTCCAATGTCCATGCTAGCATACCACTAAGAATGCATGGCCCAATCAGTACACAGTGGTATGCTAGTGTGTATTTTGGGACAGTCACAGAGCCTCAGCCTCCTTTTTCCTTCTCCTAACACACTTCAATGGATGTGTGACTTACTGCTCATTTAGTTATCAGGTACTGTACCCTTTACTTTTCCCCCTATGCTTCCTGAAGCAGCGTGTGCAGTCTAATGGAGGAGCATTGCTGTACCTAACTCACAACCTTGCACGCATACACACACACACATGTGCACGCATGCACACACGTACAACACACACACACACACACACACACACACACACACACACACACACACACCACCCTAAACACAGCATATGGATGGGCATGAACCCAGAGGTCTGCTGAGTCTACTGATTGGTTGGTCTCCAACTCTGTGGGAAAAGTGTTTACTGTGCTCTACATGGATCTCTGCTGCTCTCGACTCAGACCGTATGGACAGCACCCACCCTGCAATAATGATAGATAATGACCAATAATGCTGCAACAATCAGACATGATAACAGCACAGCACAACCTCCTTTGAAAGTGCAAGCTGTTAAATGCACAACCGTTAAACAATGAACACTTGACATGATCGCCAAACTATTATCGAACAATCATGGTTCTACAAGTTCTTCGCTTTCTTACTGGAATAGGGTGCCATTTTCGGTTGCACGATCGGTTTCTCCCAGCAACACACCGATTCAGCCGTTCACTGGATGGCTTTGTTTAAATGGCTCTTTTAGTGTTCCTGCTGTCAAGCCTTGAGAGATATTCTAAAGATTAGATTACTGATATACAATACTGTAAATAGATAGCCATTTACAGTACATTACTCACCCTAGAAATTGTTACAGAAGATGGAAAGCAATAAGCCGTATAGGTCGATTATGAACAGCATATAAAACAGTTGGTTTTTCTATTACCTCTTCAACCCATACTTTCTCATGATGCCATACTCAAATCAAATCAAATCAAATCAAATTTTATTGGCCACATGCGCCGAATACAACAGGTGCAGACATTACAGTGAAATGCTTACAGCCCTTAACCAACAGTGCATTTATTTTTAACAAAAAGTAAAATAAAACAACAACAAAAAAAGTGTTGAGAAAAAAAGAGCAGAAGTAAAATAAAATAACAGTAGGGAGGCTATATATACAGGGGGGTACCGGTGCAGAGTCAATGTGCGGGGGCACCGGCTAGTTGAGGTAGTTGAAGTAATATTTACATGTGGGTAGATTTATGTGCATGTTTTCTATGTGTCTTTCATGCCATAGCAAGGTAAGGCCTCAGTTTCTTCGGCTATAACTTCTCCAGAGGTTGAATAGATTACAGTGTGTGTTTGTGAGTTTCTCTGTGTGGGTTCTTCCTAATGCACATCTCCTTTCCACAGGGCTGTCAAAATGTCCCCCCCCTCTCTATAAAATGTATTTTTGTGTGTGAGTTTGTGTGAGTTTGCTGTGATCCTACCAGATTGAGACTCCTTGTGTTTGCATGTGTGTGTGTGTGTGTGTTTGACCCCCACAGCACCTGCAGCTGACCATCCAGGCCCTGCAGGATGAGGCTGCAGACCCAGAGGGACCTGAACCACCTGCTGCAGGGGAGAGTGCGGCCGCTCTGGGGAACACTACACCAACATCGAGGCTGACCCGAGGAGAACTTTAGACGACTGCAGGCTGAGCACCGACCGCCAGGCAAGGAATCTTAATAAATTATTCATAATAATTAGTGATAAATAAATGAGTTAGTTATTAGTTCCAGGTTATTATGACCAGGGTTGAAAAACTTCTGGTAACTTTCCAAAATTCCCAAGTGCTGGTTGATGTATTTCAGATTTCCTGCTTATTCCCTGGCGGAATTCCGTGAATCTTCCAACCAGAGATTTCTGGATTTTTTCCAACCTGGACATTTTGGGAAAATTCCCGGAATTGCGCTGCCCTAATGATGACACCATTTATATACTTCCTTAATTTAACATTCCTTAAAATTCCTTACTTTCCGGCAGGCAAAGAGCTCTTCCTCCTGAGGAAGACCTTGGAGGAGATGGAGCTGCGGATCGAGACCCAGAAGCAGACGCTGGGGGCCAGGGGACGAGTCTATCAAAAGCTGCTGGAAATGCTCCAGAGTAAGGGTCTGCCTGGGGGGCCAGGCAGGGTCAACGAGGAGGTGGAGTAGGAGAGAGCCAGGCGCATCGCTGAGGCAGAGGCACAGCTGGGACACCTGGAGGTCATCTTGGACCAGAAGGAGAAGGAGAACATCCACCTCCGAGAGGTAGAAGATTATATGGCTTGCGTCCCAAATACACTATTCTCACTCATTTTGAACAGAGCCTGGTCAAAGAAGTAGTGCACTATGTAGGGAATAGGGTTTGCCGTGTGACGTGTCTTATGTAGTGCTTATGGCCATGTAGTACTGGCCATATAGTACTATATAGTATTATATACTGTATAGTGTAGGGCCACAGTAGACTCAGAGTAAATGTAGTGCTATTATACGACCACTAAATGGCCATAACTATATAACTACTGGATTGTTCCACAAATGAGTGCCTTTTTGCATGCCTTTGATATTTGAAGTTGAAATTTTTCACAAATATAAATTTTAAAAGCCTGTTATGAAGTTCCCTTTTAATAAACACCACATGGAAAATTCAATAAATCAGATTTTTTACATTAATAAATGCTCGCTAAAGTGGCAAAATTCAACATTTTGACATGTTCCTCCGTGCACCCTCAGTGAACTCTGTGACTTAACCCCAAAATGTCTCCAAATTTTCACTATCATTGTAAAGACCTAGTTATTTTGTTGCTTTGACAGTCATTTCTGAATATTGTTATTTATTTCATGTGATTAGTGATTCATTTTAAGGTTTCGGAAAAATTAAAATGTGAACTGAACCTCATTTTAATATGGTGAAACTATTCATTAAAAAAATAACATTTTCAAAAGAAACATTGAACATCTAATAATCATATCATAGTGTAAAAGCAAGTGAGCTGGTTCTACTCTTTTTGGCCATTTTCTGGTGTTTTGTAGTGGAAAACTGAGCGGGTCAAGCATAACACATCAACCCTGTTACCCATAGCTAGAGAGGCTAGAAATGTAGTGAACAACTTAAAATAATTTGTGACGCTTGCATTCAATTGCCCCACCCTGTAGCACACAACAAGCGTTATGGATGATTTAAGATTAAGTTGTCAACCCTGTTGCGGTCAACCTTGTTGCTTTATTTGGCACTTAATGCACTTACTATAGCCATTTCTTTATGTATTTAACCTTTTGAAATGGGAAAACATGTTTTTAGGAAGTTGAACATGTGCTCTTTATGACAGAATTTAAAAATGAGGTGAAATAAAAAAACATTTTCCATCAATTTACATTACTCAAAAGGCACCTACTTGGTGGAACCACCCTACTATATGGCCACAGTAGACCCAGTAGATTCCACCTGGTCAGGGTTGCCTCTGTAGGCACTGGTCTCACCTGTGTTTGAGGTGTTACTGATTGCGTTGAGTCATGTTATTTGTTCGGTACTGGTTTTAGAGCAGACGTTATTTGTGCAATTTCCAAATGTTTCTTCTAAGGTAAAGTGTATGCGTATCAACACTAGAGGGCAATATTGAACTTCTTTCTGTCTGCCTACTGTGCTCTGACTGAAGTGGAGAGGAACAGTGTTCAATCTGTGTCAGAGGAGGCTGGTGGGATGAGCTATAGGAGGACGGCTCATTGTATTGGCTGGAATGGAATTAACGGAATGGAGTCAAACATGTGCTTTCCATATGTTTGATGTGCTTGATACCATTCAATTTTTCACAATGTCTTTACAATGATCCCATCATCCTATAGCTCCTCCCACCAGCCTCCTCTGATCTGTGTAGAGTATTATTGCCAGTATATGAATGATGTAAATGGAAGTGCAAATAAATGTAACTTATTTCAATGTGTCGCTAGAGTGTTGAGTTGAGTCATTACCATTGAAAAGACTGAAAGGTTGTGTTGTGGTATTTGCTAAGATGCTTTTGGAGAGATTCAGAGACCATATTCATAAAGCGTCTCAGAGTAGGTGTGCTGATGTAGGATCAGGTCCCCCCTATCCATGTTATCTTATTCATGATGATCTAAAAGGCTAAACTGAACCTAGATCAGCACTCCTATTCTGAGATGCTTCATAAATACGGGCCAATTGCACTAGAGTCTTAAGAGAGGCGACATTTGATGCTTGTCTTGTCTATTTCATATCAACTGGTGTTCTCCCAGGAACTGCACAGGAGAAACCAGATGTACCAGGACCCTGGCAAACCAAAGCCCTCCAGACCATCATAGAGATGAAGGTAAGAACCATGGGGCATTATGGGTACTATAATACATCATGCTACACCAGACTAGCACCATCACTGAGACCAACCATGTAGTCAGATGAAGTACGAAAACAATAGTTCTAAGAAGCACGGTTTTTGCAAGCGCCGTGCTCTACCAGCTGAGCTACAGAGGACAACTAGTTGATATTTGGAAGTATGGCCTTGTGAGACTAGTTTGTGTGGATGACGTTACAAAGGTACATAACATGCAAAAGCTATGAAAAATATATTCAAAGCACTAACTGAGCCATTGTAGAGCCTACTGTAGCTGCAGAGCTGTGATATCACCTCCTAAATATAAAGCATGAGCTCACAGCCCACCAGCACGCTACTCTCTCACACACCACATCAGATGGAGATGGATTGGTGCTGAGCAAAACCCCAACATCCCCTAGCACAGTCACGTGACTCTCCTCTTGCATGGTCACATGACACGCTGGCTCCTGGAGGCTATGGATTTGCATACAGAGCTAAGCCCGGCCCCTTCCATCCTCGGAAGAGGAACTCCCCGCTCCTCTCTGCTCTTTTCACAGCCATGTTGATGTTGATGTTAGCATGAGTATGCTTTCTTCTTTCTCTCTCTGTCTGTCTGTCTCTCTCTCTCTCTCTCTCTCTCTCTCTCTCTCTTGCTCTCTACCTTCTCTGTCTTTCAAGCTCTTCTTTCTACCGCTCTATGACTCTTTCTCTCCCTCCCTCTCTCGCTCTCCTTCTTTCTCTACCTCCCTCACTCCTCACACACCAAGGAGAGCACACAGCCTGCCTGCTGCTACCATGGAAACAGGTGTGGTTGTTTTATGACACTGAGGCCAGAACACAGGGAGGAGAGAGAGGGATAGAGAGAGAGAGGGATTGAGACAGAGAGAAAGAGAAAGAGAGAGAGAGAGAGTTTGAGTTTTTATAAAACCTTTATTTTATACTCAAGTGTTAACATAAATAATGGCACACTGCCTTTTCAGAAATGAAACAACAAATGTCATTCCTAAATAAAAATGAAAACAAAAATAAAAATAAATTAAATAAAAATACAAAAAAACATATACATTCAACTCATTTCATCAACAAAAAATAGTTTCCCCTCCTCCACAAAAAAAACTGCTCCTTCGTAGGCCCACTTCTCCTCAAACAATGGGAGATATTTTTTACAGCCGAAAGAACTCAAATCCACTTTTATTCTCGCTTTCACTAATCCTTTAAAAACACATCTTACATCCTGCCCATATCCTGTTTCCTTCTCAGAAAAAATTGACATCTTAGCTTGTCCCAAAATAGAATTTAACAGTTGACATTTTCTTTTCTGTTGCGTACTATATTGAAAACCCAAAATAAAAACATTGTTATTGAAAATCTCCCCACAGCTTTAAACAAAAGACTCCAGCATTTCCAATAGAGGTTTTGTTCTCTCACACTCCATAAAACAGTAAACAATGGTTTCTCTTATATTACAAAAAAGGACATCCATCTCCAACATCTGAGTTAATAACAGATACAAAAGCATTAACTGCAATGATGCCATGCAAAACCCTCCATTGCATATCCCCCAGTACCCTTGTAACGTGTGGCTTGTACAGTGCTCTCCATGCTGGCTTTACCTTGTCATCAATGCCCAATTTTACCCTCCATGGAGTGTCTTTTCTATTTTTCAATATATCTTTATTCAACACCTTGACCACACCCCTATATAAGTCTTTTCCCATTCACCTCATCCAAACCCACCTCTTCCAACCCTCTCAAATCCAGTAATAATGCCTTTCTTTCTGACTCTGGGATATTGGGTGTAATCCATAGTCTTGGAAATGAGACGTTTTCATCTTGTACCTACTTCTTGTGACTATTCAGCATACCCCACTCTTCTGCTAACAGAGCCTTCCTGCAGCTTTCCCAGCAGTTGTCCGACAATCCTTTCCGACCTCACCCCCAAATGTTCAGCCACCCGTCTTCCATCCATTAAGGCGGGCCCAGCCATGGCCATTAACTGTTTTAAGGTGATGATTTTGCCCTTCACCAGAATCTTGGAGAAATGTGGAACAGCTGCAGTTGTACAATCCAGTCTTGCCCATACACCAGAGGTTCCTCCAACAGCCAACGCACTGACTCCGCTGAAGTTCGTCTGGACACCTTCATTATGCTCCACACCTAAGAAGGCCTCTGTAAAACAGAGGTACTCCTTCCCTAGAAATCTGGCTACTATCAACCAAAAATAAAGCCTTGTTTAAACCTAATCCCTCAACCTGCTGTAATACAAGACCTGCCACCCCTCTCCAAACCACATTTTCCGGTCCATAAAGCAACCTTTGAATAAACTGAAACCGGAAAGCAGCAGCCCTACTAGCAAGATGTACAAGACCTTGTCCCCCTCCTCTTTTGACAAATACAAAACACTTTGTAGAACCCAATGATATTTATCCCAAAAATAAATCTACAATAATCGCGTGTATCTTAGCCAGAAGGCCAGATGGTGGCTCTAAAACTGACAACCAATGCCACAGTGCAGAGGCAATCACATCGTTAACTATAATAGTGCGCCCCCTATATGACATACGAGATAACAACCATCGCCATCTCTCCCTCATCCTCCCTTCCACCATTTCAACCACCCCAATCCACTTTTTTTCCATTGTCCCCTCATCTCCTAGGTACACTTCCAAGATACTTAAAACCTCCCTTACACCATTCCAGCCCCCTGGCAAAGCCAGATCCCTCCAGACCATTCTCCAATCTGTAAAGCACAACTTTTTCCCAATTTACCTTTGCAGAGGATATTGCCCTAAAACGATCAACCATTAGACTCAAACTATCCACCTCTGCTTGATTTTTCACTAAAACAACTACATCATCAGCATAGGCTGAGAGACGAATAGAGGAATATCCTCTGAAAAGGTACACCCCCTTCAATGCGACTTTTAATGCTATTTAGTAGTGGCTCTATAGCAATGGCATATAACATTCCCGACAAAGAACATCCCTGCCTAATACCTCTACACACTTTAAAAAGGAGCACTCAAACCACCGTTAACTTTCAATACACTTTCAATGTCACCATATATCACCTTTATCATGGCAATAAAAACCAGAGCTGAACCCAAACACCTCAAAAGTCTTTGCCTTTGACAGGATCTTATAATCAGTGCACAATAAAGCCACCGGCCTCCAGTTCTTCACCTCCCTAGGGTCACCCTTTTTGGGCAGTAGGGTGAGGACAGCCCTTCTGCAGCTTATTGGTAGTAACCCTCCGGTTAAACTATCATTAACTACTGCTAGCCAATCCTCTCCCAACATAGCCCAAAAATACTTTAAAAAGTCAACGGGAAGCCCATCAATGCCTGGTGCCCTTCCATTTTCCATGCCTTTTAATGCAGTGTATAGCTCCTGCAAAGACAATGGTTGCTCTAGCTCAACCTGAGCTTCTGCAGCCACCTGTGGGAGCCCATCAAGGAACTGTTGTGTCACTGTTTTATCCTCTTTGTACTCACAATTGCAGAGCTCAGCATAGAACTCTACTGCCCTCTTTCTAATTTCACTAGGCTAGTGAGCTCCTGTCCAATCCAACAATGAATCAATCTTCTTTGTCCATTCTTTTCTCTAAACCAAATAAAAATTTGGATGAGGCATCCATTTCAGAGATTCCCTGAAACTTACTTCTCACCAATGCCCCCTGTGCTCTGATACCCAGCAGGTCTGCCAATGCAGCTTTTTTCCTCTTGAGGGCCTGAGTATGTTCTCGATCTCCTGTGGTCTCAACCAACGTCATGAGTTCCACTATTTCAGTCTCTAGGGCTTTCATTGATCTGGTGATATCCTTGGTGACATTCCTCGTGTATTGATTACACAATTGTTGAATCTGGATTTTCCCTATATCCCACCACTGTTGAAGGGATACAAAACTGGCATTTTGAGACCTCCACCTCTCCCAGAAAAAACTAAAACATTTCCTGAAGTGAGCATCACTCAATAAAGTTATATTAAAATGCCAGTATGCGCTTTTGGGTTTTACATCGTTAATGAACACCACCTCTGTAATTAAACAATGATCAGAAAATCCCACTGGGGTTATCACACTTGATTTACAGACCTGAGATTGATGCTCAAAACAATAAAAACCTATCTAACCTGGCCATAAAGATGGTGTTCTCTCTCACATGCGCCCAGGTGTACTGTCTCGTGCCTCCATGTTGACTCCGCCAAATATCACACAGTTCATGTGTTACAATGAGGCGTTTAAAAAAGTCCTTGAGGCGATATGAGGTTCTTTGTGATTTCTATCTAAATCACTGACTGTGCAGTTAAAATCCCCAGCAATAAATAAATAATCTTTATTATTACATTTCTCAATGGTATTTGATAATGTCTCTAAAAAACATACCCTCTCAACTGCCACCACTGGGGCATATACAGTGGGGGAAAAAAGTATTTAGTCAGCCACCAATTGTGCAAGTTCTCCCACTTAAAAAGATGAGAGAGGCCTGTAATTTTGATGGTAGACATAATGTGTTGATGGTAGACATAATGTGTTGATGGTAGACATAATGTGTTGATGTTAGATATAATGTGTTGTAGTAGACATAATGTGTTGATGGTAGACATAATGTGTTGATGGTAGACACTAATGTGCTGTAGTAGACATAATGTGTTGTAGTAGACATAATGTGTTGATGGTAGACACAATGTGTTGTAGTAGACATATATATGTTAATGGTAGACATAATGTGTTGTAGTAGACATAATGTGTTGATGGTAGACATAATGTGTTGATGGTAGACATAATATGTTGTAGTAGACATAATGTGTTGTAGTAGACATAATGTGTTTATGGTAGACATAATGTGTTGATGGTAGACATAATATGTTGTAGTAGACATAATGTGTTGTAGTAGACATAATGTGTTGATGGTAGACATAATGTGTTGATGGTAGACATCGTGTGTTGTAGTAGACATAATGTGTTGATGGTAGACATAATGTGTTATGGTAGACATAATGTGTTGATGGTAGACATAATGTGTTGTGGTAGACATAATGTGTTGATGTTAGACATAATGTGTTCATGTACAGTACCAGTCAAAACCCTCTTGGCATTCTCTCAACCAGCTTCACCTGGAATGCTTTTCCAACAGTCTTGAAGGAGTTCCCACATATGCTGAGCACTTGTTGGCTGCTTTTCCTTCACTCCGCGGTCCGACTCATCCCAAACCTATCTCAATTGGGTTGAGGTCGGGGGATTGTGGATGCTAGGTCATCTGATGGTGCAGTGGGGGAAAAGTATTTAGTCAGCCACCAATTGTGCAAGTTCTCCCACTTAAAAAGATGAGAGAGGCCTGTAATTTTTCATCATCAGGTACACGCGTCAACTATGACAGACAAAATGAGATTTTTTCTCCAGAAAATCACATTGTAGCATTTTCTAATGAATTTATTTGCAAATTATGGTGGACAATAAGTATTTGGTCAATGACAAAAGTTTCTCAATACTTTGTTATATACCCTTTGTTGGCAATGACACAGGTCAAAGTTTTTCTGTAAGTCTTCACAAGGTTTTCACACACTGTTGCTGGTATTTTGGCCCATTCCTCCATGCAGATCTCCTCTAGAGCAGTGATGTTTTGGGGCTGTCGCTGGGCAACACGGACTTTCAACTCCCTCCAAAGATTTTCTATGGGGTTGAGATCTGGAGACTGGCTAGGCCACTCCAGGACATTGAAAAATGCTTCTTCACGAAGCCACTCCTTCAATTGCCGGGCGGTGTGTTTGGGATCATTGTCATGCTGAAAGACCCCAGCCACGTTTCATCTTCAATGCCCCCGCTGATGGAAGGAGGTTTTCACTCAAAATCTCACGATACATGGCCCCATTCATTCTTTCCTTTACACGGATCAGTCGTCCTGGTCCCTTTGCAGAAAAACAGCCCCAAAGCATGATGTTTCCACCCCCATGCTTCACAGTAGGTATATAATAATATAATATAATATGCCATTTAGCAGACGCTTTTATCCAAAGCGACTTACAGTCATGCGTGCATACATTTTTTTTGTGTATGGGTGGTCCCGGGGATCGAACCCACTACTTTGGCGTTACAAGCGCCGTGCTCTACCAGCTGAGCTACAGAGGACCACGAGGTATGGTGTTCTTTGGATGCAACTCAGCATTCTTTGTCCTCCAAACACGACGAGTTGAGTTCTTACCAAAAAGTTCTATTTTGGTTTCATCTGACCATATGACATTCTCTCAATCCTCTTCTGGATCATCCAAATGCACTCTAGCAAACTTCGGACGGGCCTGGACATGTACTGGCTTAAGCAGGGGGACACGTCTGGCACTGCAGGATTTGAGTCCCTGGCGGCGTAGTGTGTTACTGATGGTAGGCTTTGTTACTTTGGTCCCAGCTCTCTGCAGGTCATTCACTAGGTCCCCCCGTGTGGTTCTGGGATTTTTTGCTCACCGTTCTTGTGATCATTTTGACCCCACGGGGTGAGATATTGCGTGGAGCCCCAGATCGAGGGAGATTATCAGTGGTCTTGTATGTCTTCCATTTCCTAATAATTGCTCCCACAGTTGATTTCTTCAAACCAAGCTGCTTACCTATTGCAGATTCAGTCTTCCCAGCCTGGTGCAGGTCTACAATTTTGTTTCTGGTGTCCTTTGACAGCTCTTTGGTCTTGGCCATAGTGGAGTTTGGAGTGTGACTGTTTGAGGTTGTGGACAGGTGTCTTTTATACTGATAACAAGTTTAGAACAGGTGCCATTAATACAGGTAACGAGTGGTGGACAGAGGAGCCTCTTAAAGAAGATGTTACAGGTCTGTGAGAGCCAGAAATCTTGCTTGTTTGTAGGTGACCAAATACTTATTTTCCACCATAATTTGCAAATAAATTCATAAAAAATCCTACAATGTGATTTTCTGATTTTTTTTTCTCATTTTGTCTGTCATAGTTGACGTGTACCTATTATGAAAATTACAGGCCTCTCTCATCTTTTTAAGTGGGAGAACTTGCACAATTGGTGGCTGAGTAAATACTTTTTCATTTACATTTACTTTTTTTCCCCACTGTATATTTCTTCCCTTTTGTCAACTTCAGAAATTGACGTACCTTCTCAATCCCATACCTCCCTTCCACCCCATTTATCTCACTATTTTGTTGTGACGCATCAGATGACTCACTCTCGCTATCCTCCCCAGAAGAAAACTCCACCATCTTTACAACCTGTTTATCTTCAACTGATTTATCAATCTCTACCTTCCTCTTGGAATTAGACCCTTCACCACCCCTTACATTCTTCCTCTTACTCCTCGGTACTTTGAAAACAGCTGCTTCCTTTTCCATTATTTCAATCTCCTCTTGACCTCCAATTTCATTTTTCAGCACCAACTCAGCGACGGCAGTCGCAATCTCACCGACTTTTTCCCCTCCTTCTTTGTTCTGATCTACCACAATTGCCCCCGTATCCACACTGCCTTTCTCTCCTACTTTTCCAACCACATCTGCCCACCTTCTCCCTTCCCCTGCACCCTTAGCATGTTCATCCCTTCGCGGTGGTGCATTAGCTGCACCAGCACTAGAGCTGCTACCAGACTCTACATGCTCGTTCTCGGGACAATTACGTACCAAATGCCCCTCTCTACCACAGCCAAAGCATTTAATTGATTCAGTAGAAGCGTAGAAGACATAATCAAATCCATCAATCTTAAAACTGAATGCTAAATTCAGTTAATCAATGTCCTTTTTTAAAATCATATGCACTTGTCTCCTATGAGACACGACATGTTTCAGCAAAGGAGATTTGCATCCAAAAAGAACCTTCTTTATTGTAGATACAATTTGACCATTACGAGATAACTCTCGCTCCAACACTTCATCTCTAACAAATGGTGGCATGTTAGAAAGTATAACTTTCTTCGCCATATTCATAAGCGGAAATACCGGCGTCTGTGTCTCCCGCAACACAACACCACTCTCAACTATCGTATTCACCTTTTCAATGGAATCTGAGAATATCACTACAGCGCTTATTCATCCTTGAGGCTGATTTGATGCTATCATACCCAATGATAGCACCCACTGCCAAGCTACATTCTTCCTCTGAACACCCGGCCGCAGCAGGAATCTTTACTCCATGCCGCCGACTAAGTTTTTCAAACTCCAAACCTCCGCGAGTGGTCATTGCAACCAGCCCCACCCGCTGGTTGTGCCCTCGAGAAAAACAACCTCAACGATCCCACCACCCGTATACGTGCTTAGTGATAGTTAGACAAGATAACCTTAAAACAACTAAACTAATCTATATATATATATACACACCAAAGCCCAATAGAGTGAATATAATTCCAGTCGCTCTCACAAATCACTCCTGCTTCACGACTCACTCCCAGCATGCACTCCAACGAGAGAGAGAGAGAGAGAGAGAGAGAGAGAGAGAGAGAGAGAGAGAGAGAGAGAGAGAGAGAGAGAGAGAGAGAGAGAGAGAGAGAGAGAGAGAGAGAGAGAGTGAGCATTACATCCTCTGCTTGATCAGCTTGATCTACTGTAAAAGTGAAATCAATTGGATGACATAGCTTCTCTGACCCATTGAGCTATGGTATGTTGTTGTCTATACTATGTTCTAATGTACTACTATGTTCTCTCTATGGTAGCTTGCGTCTAGCTACAATTCGAGGATAGTGATGCATTGACGAGGCACATGGCCATGATAACAGCATTCACACTTTCACGTTAACCCCTTAGATCCAGGACCGTTTGTTGTTGTTTTCGGTCATCCCATAGTGAGAGCATCTCATGCAGCCGGGTGTTCCTAGTTCTCCACTGGGTGCTGGATGACCCTGCTAAAGGTCTAGTTCAAGTTCACAACTTCAGAACCAGTCAAGGGAAGGACAGGTTGGAAGAGGGGGAGAGAGGGGAGAAGAACAGGGGTTCTCGGTCTGCAGGAGGAGTGCATGGGAGATGGACCATGGCTAATCTTAAAGACACTGTATTATTTAATAAAAAACCCTGCGAAGCCAAAGCTACACTCAGAGTTGCAGTTGCAGTCGAGAGACTGGTTCCTGCATTGATGTGCGAGCGACTCACAGAGCAGTACGGATCTTCTTCCTGCTTCTTCTCCAGGCATTTCTTTCTGGGCTGGTCCTCTCCCAGGCTAGATGTGATGTGTGCTGCTCAGTATTTCCAAATGGTGATTCATCCACTGAGAGGCTGTGAGGGGAGCTGGAGCTAGATCTGCTGCAGGAGGAGGAGGCTTTGGATTTTTCTTGAGATACTGCAGCGGCTCTCCTCCATACTACTTCAAAGAGCTCTCTTACTCTCTGTCTCTGTCTCTGTCTCTGTCTCTGTCTCTCTGTCTCTGTCTCTCTCGCTCTCTCTCTCTCTCTCTCTCTCTCTCTCTCTCTCTCTCTCTCTCTCTCTCTCTCTCTCTCTCTCTCTCTCTCTCTCTCTCTGTCTCTCTCTCTCTCTCTCTCTCCTCTCTCTCTCTCTCTCTCTCTCTCTCTCTCTCCCTCTCCCTCTCCCTCTCCCTCTCTCTCTCTCTCTCTCTCTCTCTCTCTCTCTCTCTCTCTCTCTCTCTCTCTCTCTCTCTCTCTCTCTCTCTCTCTCTCTCTCTCTCTCGTCTCTCTCTCTCTCTCTCTCTCTCTCTCTCTCTCTCTCTCTCTCTCTTCTCTCTCCCTCTCTTTCAGGTGTTTTGTGTTTTGTACACTGGTCAACCTTGGAAATGTTCTACTACTGGATTTTAAGTGTGGATGTAGTGTACAGCTGGTGTGTGTGTGTGTGTGTGTGTGTGTGTGTTGTCTAGGACACCAAGATAGCATCTTACAGCTGGTGTGTGTGTGTGTGTGTGTGTGTGTGTTGTCTAGGACACCAATATAGCATATTACAGCTGGTGTGTGTGTGTGTTGTCTAGGACACCAAGATAGCATCTTACAGCTGGGTGTGTGTGTGTGTGTTGTCTAGGACACCAAGATAGCATTTTACAGCTGGTGTGTGTGTGTGTTGTCTAGGACACCAAGATAGCATCTTACAGCTGGTGTGTGTGTGTGTGTGTGTGTGTGTGTGTGTGTGTGTGTGTGTGTGTGTGTGTGTGTGTGTGTGTGTGTTGTCTAGGACACCAAGATAGTGTCTTACAGCTGGTGTGTGTGTGTGTGTTGTCCAGGACACCAAGATAGCGTCTCTGGAGCGTAACATCAGGGACCTGGAGGATGAGATCCAGATACTGAAGGCTAACGGCTTGCTGAACACCGAGGACAGAGAGGAGGAGATCAAACAGATGGAGGTCTACAAGAACCACTCCAAGTTTATGAAGACCAAGGTACACACAAATATACAGGAAAAAACACCACATGCACTTACTGTAGTTCTGTATGATGTGCCAAACACAATCACTCACAATCTCGATTTTGCTGTGCAGGTTCAAAGTGAACAGAACAGAACAGAGCTGACTGTCTGGCTGACAGTAAATAAGCTAGCTTTAGTATTAAATGAACTGATTTCATCAGGGGAGTGCTTCGCTGGCAGCTATCTGACTGGGAGATGCTTACTTGTTGATTTGTTACTGACTGTACACTTAGCAGAGGAAGACAATAAAGAACACATTTTACATCATTTAGCAGACGCTCTTATCCAGAGCGACTTACAACACCATTCCTATGTTATTAAATTCTCTATTTATGATCACCTCCAAGGCTTGTCAATATGTTTGTATCCATCTAGCATGACCGATAGTAGAGCATTACCGTTGGAACCCACTGTAACAAACTCTGGTTACGTTTAATTTCCTCATCAACGCTTATCTTATCACATCTTATCCAGTTGGTCCAGCTTTGATTTGCTCAGTCATATTAAACAGTCTGTCATCAGCTGTCTCACAGTCAGGTTAAGTTCCCAGCCTCCCTCTAAGCCTTCCTGTCTGTATGTCTGCCTCCATGCCACCTTGTCTGTCTGTCCGTCTGTCCGTCCCTCCGTCCGTCCGCCAGCCCGCCTATCTGTCTGTCCCCCCGTCCGTCCCTCCATCCGCCAGCCTGCTTGTCTGTCTGTCTGTCTTTCGAGCCCTCTATCTGTCTGTCTGTGGCGTCTGACCATGTCAAGGGGCATGTCGTCCCCAGGGTGGTGGCTAGCCTCTAGCCTATCTGTAGAATTGTGTCTGTGTGACACATCCAACTCCACACGCACATTACCCATGTGAGGCTGAAACCAGCAGGGGGTTTGTTGTTGTATTTTTAGACCATTATTCATCAATCATAGATAGGGCTGATGTATAATACATGAATAATGCAGGGGAGTCAGTCCAAAATGCATCTTTAATGAGAGGAGAGCCTCGCTGGAATGAACACAGTGGATAAACTGTCCCTCTGTTTCGATGAGAGGATGTTCTGTCCAATGTCCACTGCACAAAACACACCGAGTACAGTCATACTCAGACACCTAATAGACACGCACGCACACACACACACACACACACACACACACACACACACACACACACACACACACACACACACACACACACACACACACACACACACATTTACACACACACCTGCCATAATCATACTAGTTAGCTGGCAACTTCATACAAGAGCTAGTTGTGATACTCCCTGTTCTGTGTGTGTCTCCCCTCCACAGATCGACCAGCTGAAGCAGGAGCTGTCTAAGAAAGAGTCAGAGCTGCTGGCCCTGCAGACCAAACTGGAGACCCTGAACAACCAGAACTCAGACTGCAAACAGCATATAGAGGTTCTCAAAGAGTCTCTCACTGCCAAGGAGCAGCGCGCTGCCATCCTGCAGACAGAGGTAGCTACACCGCACACAAACATGCATGCCTGCACATATGCACACACATGAACACACATATGCAGACAAGCACACACGCACACATGCATACACACACACACACGCACGCACGCCTACATACACCCTTGGATGATGAAAAAATATATACATTTAAATTATGCAGAATCTTGTTGGGTTCATTAATAAAATGTTTTTTCCCCTGCATGTATTTTGGTCCTTGTCCTGTTTTGGTCCACATCTAAGGGCACATTATATCACCCTCTCCTTGTCCTCTGCATCACACACCCCTCTTGCCCTCTACCCTTTAGTGGGGCATGAACATTGTATTGTAAATGCCAAGTATTTCAGTGAGGACGCCTTCTTCAATTCGACAATGATAATAATAATACCTTTGAACTTTGAACTTTGCCCTTCATGGTTTAGGCCGGGCTTACTGTGAAAGCACTTTGTGACAACTTTACTTAAACCCTTTTGCTCTTTGGGGAGCATTCACAAACTTCCTCCAGTGGGCTGGGTGTTGGGGTGGTTTTCACTTTGTGACCACTGCTAATGTAAAAAGGGCTTTATGAAATCCATTTGATTGAATTTGACCTCTGAACTGTGACATTGTACCTTGACCTGTGACCTCTCCCCTCCCAGGTGGATGCCTTGCGCCTGCGTTTGGAGGAGAAGGAGTCCTTCCTGAACAAGAAGAGGCAAGCAGCTGCAGGACCTGGACGGAGGAGAAGGGTACGCTGGCCGGAGAGATCCGAGACATGAAGGACATGCTGGAGGTCAAGGAGAGGAAGATCAACGTCCTGCAGAAGAAGGTTAGGGGGCAGGGGGCAGCGGTCAAGGGTCAGGGTTAAGGATCAGGGATTGGTTTAGGTAGACTGGGATTGTTCACTAGCTTGTTTAAATGGACTAAAACAGTGACCAACATAGTTTTCTCCAACCATTGCTTACAGTACTGTAAGTGAGGCAGCCTAGCTCTGCTGTTCAACGCCAAAAGCTTTTTAGGCATAACATGTTTTTCAGTAGGCCTCAGCGACTCGCCTAAGAGAAAATCTGAGGGAAACATTTGATACATTTGACTGAGACATAGGTTTACAAGAACGCTCTCCCCAGGAATGAGAAAACATCTTGAGAATTGTTACATAGAACCTAGGTGAGAGCTTGCTGTGTACTCTACAGGTTGTTTGGATGTTTGGTTGGATCCCTGTCTCCCTGAGACCTGAGCTGTGTCCCCTATTGGCCCTCGTCGAAAGAAGTGCACTAAATAGGGAATATGGTGCTGTCATGACGTGACTTTCATTAATGTGATGACTGTTATTTATCGAATCAACTAACTATGTTTAATTGTTACTTTATTAAATTAGTCATGTAACAATTAACTCATTAGGAATTTGGGGCACCACGGAAGAAGTTACCATCTCCCGAATTAAACTCTTAGAAGATATATAGTTAACAGATAACAGTCACTTATCAATCATTACCTCATATCAGTCTCATTCTCAACGTCGCATACTGCTTGATATCTGCAAGAACCCTAACCTTACTTATGAATCAGCAATACACAAATTGGCTTAATCATTTATTTACTAGCTAACTAAATAATAACACAGAATACATACACACACACACGGTATAGGTTATTGATTAAAAACGTAATACTGGAAACAGGTGCCTAGTGGACTAGCAACAGCATGACTTCTTGGTTATGAAAAGGGAGGGGTCAGAAAGAGAGAGAGGGAGAGGGAGAGAGAGAGACAAAGAGAGATTCAAACTTATCGCTGAATAATTTGGAAACTACGCTCACAGAAATCAGAATACTTAGCACCCTAACCACTGCCCATTCGAATAAGAAATGCAATGTATACATTTACGTGTAGATGTCTTTGTTCGTCGACTATCTCTGTTGGACTCGATCGATCCTTCGTTGGCTTTAGTGTCCTGTTCAGTGTAAGGCTCGTCCACCAGAGGTCACAATGAGTCACTGGCTTGCTGGTGCTCTTTCATGCCGGCCCCTGGGGAAGTGCGTCACTTGAGTGGGGTTGAGTTACTGACGTGATCTTCCTGTCTGGGTTGGCGCCCCCTTGGTTTGTGCTGTGGTGGAGACCTCTGTGGGCTATACTCGGCCTTGTCTCAGGATTGTAAGTTGGTGGTTGGGGATATCCCTCTAGTGGTGCGGGGCTGTGCTTTGGCGGAGTGGGTGGGGTTATATCCTTCCTGTTTGGCCCTGTCCGGGGTTTCTTCGGATGGGGCCACAGTGTCTCCGGACCGCTCCTGTCTCAGCCTCAGTATTTATGCTGCAGTAGTTTATGTGTCGGGGGCTGGGGTTAGTTGGTTATACCTGGAGTACTTCTCCTGTCTTATCCAGTGTCCTGTGTGAATTTAAGTATGCTCTCTCTAATTTCTCTCGTTCTCTCTTTCTCTCTGAGAACCTGAGCCCTAGGACCATACGTCAGGACTACCGGGCATGATGACACCTTGCTGTCCCCAGTCCGCCTGGCCTTGCTGCTATTCCAGTTTCAACTGTTCTGCCTGCGCCACGAAACCCCTACCTGTCCCAGACCTGCTGTTTTCAACTCTAAATGATCGGCTATGAAAAGCCAACAGATTTATTCCTGATTATTATTTGACCATGCTTGTCACTTATGAACATTTTTGAACATCTTGGCATGGTTCTGTTATAATCTCCACCCGGCACAGCCAGAAGAGGACTGGCCACCCCTCATAGCCTGGTTCCTCTCTAGGTTTCTTCCTAGGTTTTGCCTTTCTAGGGAGTTTTTCCTAGCCACCGTGCTTCTACACCTGCATTACTAGCTGTTTGGGGTTTTAGGCTGGGTTTCTGTACAGCACTTCGAGATATTAGCTGATGTAAGAAGGGCTATATAAAATAAAATTGATTGATTGATTGAATGTCCTTCTTCTTTGTAGAGCTTCTCCTGGTAGCTAAGTGTTTGTTAGAACAAATACTTCAGATGCACCAATGGTTGTCTGAGATGGGATTCTACTTTCTTCCCACCTCGTGTCTTTAGTCAAATTTCTAGACTACTTTACATGTAAAGCTGCAGACTGGTAATGCTAAGTTCTAGTGTGTTTATCTTCTCCTTCACCTCGTGTAGAGGTTGAGAGTTTCAGAGTTTCACACCATTTTACACGCCAGTAGCAACCCGGCAATGTTCTGGTCTGAGAGTTTCAACCATTTGTAACGTTTAGCTCACACCTCACGTCTGCTGGTCTTTCTGGTCTAACCATTTTAAGCCGTGTAGCCACAGCTCCATGCTTCCTGGTCTGAGTGAATTTTGTTACCAAGGTAAAAAGGGGGGGCGTTCCATCACACCGACACAATGTCTGTGCTCCCTTGGGGCGTGGTTACTGACTGGGCAAAAGTTTATATGAAAAACAATTATCTCATTAGAAGACTAAAATCACATTCCTATCTTCACCAAAATACTCTCATACCTAATCATATATTTTATACAACATTTAGATATAAACTTGACAAATTGAATGTGTACACTTTCCGAGTTACAGTTATTTCATTATACCATCCTTAATGACATCACAAAATAATAAACAATATGACATGACCATTCTTAACATTCGGATGATAGAAATAAATGTTCCAATGTTCACTTTTTAGGGGAAATGGTTTTGGCGGCAAAACTGTCTCTCTAGACAAAGGCATTATTTTCTCAATACTAGTGAGCCAGGGAGAGAGTTATCTCCTGCTTAAATTTACAACCCATTGTTGAGGTGTCAAGACCGGCACAGACCCCCCTTCCCCTCTTCTGTGGGAGAGAGCGGGTCTGGCTATCTTCAAACATTTGCCTAGCTGATGGGTCCTTTGATCCACTGTCAGGAGAGTCATGACAGTGCCATTTGGGACACATCCCTGGGCTGGTTGGTCTCTGAGGATACAAATCGATGGTTGTAGCTCTGTCTATCAAGTGTCTCTGTGCTGCTCTCAGGGTAAAAGTGTGTCCACACACACACAGACAAGAAGGAAACGAGGGAGATTCTGCCACACTGCCTCTAGTGTGTTCTATAAATATACACTGAGGGTTATTCTCTCACTCTGACATGCTCTCTTTCTCCCCTCTCTCTCTTTTTTCTTTCTTTCTTTCCTTTCCTTTCTTTCTTTCTTTCTTTCTTTCTTTCTTTCTTTCTTTCTTCTTTTTCTTTCTTCTCTTCTTTCTTTCCTCTCTCTCTTTTCGCTATATACAGTGGGGTAAAAAGTATTTAGTCAGCCACCAATTGTGCAAGTTCTCCCACTTAAAAAGATGAGAGAGGCCTGTAATTTTCATCATAGGTACACGTCAACTATGACAGACAAATTGAGAAAGAAAAATCCAGAAAATCACATTGTAGGATTTTTAATGAATTTATTTGCAAATTATGGTGGAAAATAAGTATTTGGTCACCTACAAACAAGCAAGATTTCTGGCTCTCACAGACCTGTAACTTCTTCTTTAAGAGGCTCCTCTGTCCTCCACCTGTTACCTGTATTAATGGCACCTGTTTGAACTTGTTATCAGTATAAAAGACACCTGTCCACAACCTCAAACAGTCACACTCCAAACTCCACTATGGCCAAGACCAAAGAGCTGTCAGAGGGACACCAGAAACAAAATTGTAGACCTGCACCAGGCTGGGAAGACTGAATCTGCAATAGGTAAGCAGCTTGGTTTGAAGAAATCAACTGTGGAAGCAATTATTAGGAAATGGAAGACATACAAGACCACTGATAATCTCCCCTTGATCTGGGGCTCCACGCAAGATCTCACCCGTGGGGTCAAAATGATCACAAGAACGGTGAGCAAAAATCCCAGAACCACGGGGGGACCTAGTGAATGACCTGCAGAGAGCTGGGACCAAAGTAACAAAGCCTACCATCAGTAACACACTACGCCGCCAGAGACTCAAATCCTGCAGTGCCAGACATGTCCCCCTGATTAAGCCAGTACATGTCCAGGCCCGTCTGAAGTTTGCTAGAGTGCATTTGGATGATCCAGAAGAGGCTTGGGAGAATGTCATATGGTCAGATGAAACCAAAATATAACTTTTTGGTAAAAACTCAACTCGTCGTGTTTGGAGGACAAAGAATGCTGAGTTGCATCCAAAGAACACCATACCTACTGTGAAGCATGGGGGTGGAAACATCATGCTTTGGGGCTGTTTTTTCTGCAAAGGGACCAGGACTGACTGATCCATGTAAAGGAAAGAATGAATGGGGCCATGTATCGTGAGATTTTGAGTGAAAACCTCCTTCCATCAGCAAGGGCATTGAAGATGAAACGTGGCTGGGTCTTTCAGCATGACAATGATCCCAAACACACCGCCCGGGCAACGAAGGAGTGGCTTCGTAAGAAGCATTTCAAGGTCCTGGAGTGGCCTAGACAGTCTCCAGATCTCAACCCCATTGAAAATCTTTGGAGGGAGATGAAAGTCTGTGTTGCCCAGCGACAGCCCCAAAACATCACTGCTCTAGAGGAGATCTGCATGGAGGAATGGGCCAAAATACCAGCAACAGTGTGTGAAAACCTTGTGAAGACTTACAGAAAACGTTTGACCTGTGTCATTGCCAACAAAGGGAATATAACAAAGTATTCAGAAACTTTTGTTATTGACCAAATACTTATTTTCCACCATAATTTGCAAATAAATTCATTAAAAATCCTACAATGTGATTTTCTGGATTTCTTTTTCTCATTTTGTCTGTCATAGTTGACATGTACCTATGATGAAAATTACAGGCCTCTCTTATCTTTTTAAGTGGGAGAACTTGCACAATTGGTGGCTGACTAAATACTTTTTTTCCCCACTGTATTTCTCTCTGTCTCTTCTTCTGCAGTGGCTATACTCTCAGTGCAATGTGTCTGGTTTCTTTCTCAGATATCCTATTTCTCTTTCTTTCTCTCTGGCTAGACTATCTTGTTTTATTTCTTACTATCTTAGAAAGACATCTCGTTGTGAAAACGGAGACTCCATATATAGCCATTTACATCCAAACTCTCTCTCTCTCTCTCTCTCTCTCTCTCTCTCTCTCTCTCTCTCTCTCTCTCTCTCTCTCTCTCTCTTTCTTCTCCCTCAATTAGCAGCAAATCTAAAAGATGGCTAAAATAGTAAAAGCTTCTCTCCCAGGCGTAAAAAGTCCAACACAGTCACAGTATGTCCCAAATGGCACCGTATTCCCTATATAGTGCACTACTTTTGACTTTGCACTATATAGGAAATACAGTGCCATTTGGAACACCACACACAGTCACAGTCCCCTCTAGTCTTTGGAGAGGGACTTCCCTGGAAGGGAGAGGCAATTAGCCTGAAAACATCACTCACACTAACTCCTAACTCACACTCCTAACTTTTTAATGCAGTTGATCAATTTACAGTTCTTTTGACCACATGCTAATTCCTCTGGCTCTTTATACCTCATCCATCCTCCCTCCCCCTCTCTCTCTCTCTCTCTCAATTCAATTCAATTCAATTAACCTCTCGGGATTGGTGTCCCATATACGGGACGGTTGAGCTAACGTGTGCTAATGTGATTAGCATGACTGTTGTAAGTAACAGCAAACTTTCTAGGACATAGACATATGGGCAGAAAGCTTATATTATATGGGCAGAAAGCTTAAATTCTTGATAATCTAACTGCACTGTCCAATTTACAGTAGCTATTACAGTGAAAAAATACCATGCTATTGTTTGAGGAGAGTGCACAACAACAAAAAACGTATCACGGCAACTGGTTTAATACATTCACCTCTGAAGGTAAATAACGTACTTACATTCAGTAATCTTGCTCTGATTTGTCATCCTAAGGGTCCCAGAGATAAAATGTAGCATAGTTTTGTTTGATAAAATCAATTTTTATATTCAAATGTAGGAATTGGTTCTACAGTTTGAACCCCTGCTGTCTCTGGCTCCACCCCCACCCCGCCCGGCCATCTAGATGAGTGAAAGTTAGTGTATAAGCTAATGATCCATCATGTGTGACATTCCTGGGAGTGTGTGAACTTACATTTTGTATTACCATATCAATTTTGTATGTTCTCTATAGTTATGTACTTGAAAATGTAGCAATTTACCAATTAGGCACATTTGGGCAGACATGATACAAAATAGTCCAGTATTGCAATGCTTCACTGGATCAATCTGAAACTTTAAATATGATTAAAAAAATTAATAATAATAACATCATGTTTTTTTGTTTGTATTATCTTTTACCAGCTCTAATGTGTTATATTCTCCTACATTAATTTCACATTTCCATAAACTTCAAAGTGTTTCCTTTTAAATGGTATCAAGAATATGCATATCATTGCTTCAGGTCCTGAGCTACAGGCAGTTAGATTTGGATATGTCATTTTAGGCGAACATTTGAAAAAAGGGGTCCGATCTTAAGAGGTTAAATTCTAAGGGCTTTATTGGAATGGGAAACATACACTACCGTTCAAAAAGTTTGGGTCACTTAGAAATGTCCTTGTTTTCGAAGAAAAGCAATTTTTTAACCATTAAAATAACATCAAATTGATCACCAATACAGTGTAGACATTGTTAATGTTGTAAATGGCTATTGTAGCTGGAAACGGCTGATATAGAATAAAATATCTACATAGGCGTACAGAGGCCCATTATCAGCAACCGTCAGTCCTGTGTTCCAATGGCACATTGGGGTTGCTAATCCAAGTTTATCATTTTAAAAGGCTAATTGATAATTAGAAAACCCTTTTGCAATTATGTTAGCACAGCTGAAAACTGTTGTGCTGATTAAATAAGCAATACAACTGGCCTTCTTGAGACTATCTGGAGCATCAGCAATTGTGGGTTTGACTACAGGCTCAAAATGTCCAGAAACAAAGAAGTTTCTTCTGAAACTCGTCAGTCTATTCTGTTCTGAGAAATTAAGGCTATTCATGCGAGAAATTGCCAAGAAACTGAAGATCTCGTACAACGCTGTGTACTACTCCTTCACAGAACAGCGCCAAACTGGCTCTAACCAGAATAGAATAGGCTTTTTCTTTGCAACTCTGCCTAGAAGGTCAGCATCCCGGAGTCGCCTCTTCACTGTTGACGTTGAGACTGGTGTTCTGCGGGTACTATTTAATGAATCTGCCAGTTGAGGACCTGTGCGGCGTCTGTTTCTCAAAAATAGACACTCTAATGTATTTGTCCTCTTGCTCAGTTGTGCAACGGGGCCTCCCACTCCTCTTTCTATTCTGGTTAGAGCCAGTTTGCGCTGTTCTGTGAAGGGAGTAGTACACAGTGTTGTACCAGATTTTCAGATTCTTGGCAATTTCTCGCATGGAATAGCCTTCATTTCTCAAAACAAGAATAGACTGACGAGTTTCAGAAGAAAGTTATTTGTTTCTGGCCATTTTGAGCCTGTAATCAAACCCACAATTGCTGATGCTCCAGATACTCAACTAGTCTCAAGAAGGCCAGTTTTATTGCTCCTTTAATCAGCACAACAGTTTTCAGCTGTGCTAACATAATTGCAAAAGGGTTTTCTAATGATCAATTTGCCTTTTAAAATGATAAACTTGGATTAGCAAACACAACGTGCCATTGGAACACAGGATTGATGGTTGTTGATAATGGGCCTCTGTACGCCTATGTAGATATTCCATAAAAAATCTGCCGTTTCCAGATACAATAGCCATTTACAACATTAACAATGTCTACACTGTATTTCTGATCAATTTGATGTTATTTTAATGGACAAAAAATTGCTTTTCTTTCAAGAAAACAAGGAAAATGTCTAAGTGACCCAAAACTTTTGAACGGGTAGTGTATGTTTATATTACCAAAGCAAGTGAAATAGATAATAAACAGAAGTGAAATAAACAATAAAAAATGAATGGTAAACATTACACTCACAAGTTTCAAAGGAATAGACACATTTCAAACGTCATATTATGTCTATGTACAGTGTTATAATGATGTGCAAATAGTTAAAGTACAAAAGGGAATTATAAATAAACATAAATATGGGTTGTATTTACAATGGTGTCTCTCTCTCTCTCTCTCTCTCTCTCTCTCTCTCTCTCTTCTCTCCTCTCTCTCTCTCTCTCTCTCTCTCTCTCTTTCTCCCTCTCCCTCTCCCTCTCCTTCTCTCTCTCTCTCTCTCTCTCCCTCTCCCTCTCCCTCTCCCTCTCCCTCTCTCTCTCTCTCTCTCTCTCTCTCTCTCTCTCTCTCTCTCTCTCTCTCTCTCTCTCTCTCTCTCTCTTTCTCCCTCTCTCTTCTCTCTCTCTCTCTCTCTCTCTCTCTCTCTCTCTCCCTCTCTCCCTCTCTCTCTCTCTCCTCTCTCTCTCTCTCTCTCTCTCTCTCTCTCTCTCTCTCTCTCTCTCTCTCTCTCTCTCTCTCTCTCTCTCTCTCTCTCTCTCTCCCACCCCCAGATTGAGAATCTGCAGGAGCAGCTGTGTGATAAGGACAAGCAGCTGGGGAACCTGAAGGACAGGGTGAAGTCTCTACAGACTGACTCCAGTAACACTGACACTGCACTGGCCACCCTGGAGGAGGCGCTCTGAGAAGGTACAGAACATAGAGATATAGGGCCCAGAGTTTCATGGTAGGAGAACTTAGAACCACAAGTTCAGGTCACATGACCTGTATATGCATTACTGAGTTTAGATGGAAATGTGAGCAACACACAATTGATCAAGAACTTGCTTTCAGTGTTGTTTTGTGGCTCGACTTTCCTCTGAAGAGAGACTGTATGTTTTCAAAAGTAATAAGGATTATGATATAGATAGCTCTGTTGTGGTAGACATAATGTGTTGTAGTAGACATAATGTGTTGATGGTAGACATAATGTGTTGATGGTAGACATAATGTGTTGATGGTAGACATAATGTGTTGTAGTAGACATAATGTGTTGATGGTAGACATAATGTGTTGATGGTAGACATAATGTGTTGTAGTAGACATAATGTGTTGTAGTAGACATAATGTGTTGATGGTAGACATAATGTGTTGATGGTAGACATAATGTGTTGATGGTAGACATAATGTGTTGTAGTAGACATAATGTGTTGATGGTAGACATAATGTGTTGATGGTAGACATAATGTGTTGTAGTAGACATAATGTGTTGTAGTAGACATAATGTGTTGATGGTAGAAATAATGTGTTGATGGTAGACATAATGTGTTGATGGTAGACATAATGTGTTGTAGTAGACATAATGTGTTGTAGTAGACATAATGTGTTGTAGTAGACATAATGTGTTGTAGTAGACATAATGTGTTGATGGTAGACATAATGTGTTGTAGTAGACATAATGTGTTGATGGTAGACATAATGTGTTGATGGTAGACATAATGTGTTGATGGTAGACATAATGTGTTGATGGTAGACATAATGTGTTGTGGTAGACATAATGTGTTGATGTTAGACATAATGTGTTGTAGTAGACATAATGTGTTGATGGTAGACATAATGTGTTGTGGTAGACATAATGTGTTGATGGTAGACATAATGTGTTGATGGTACACATAATGTGTTGATGGTAGACATAATGTGTTGTAGTAGACATAATGTGTTGATGGTAGACATAATGTGTTGATGGTAGACATAATGTGTTGTGGTAGACATAATGTGTTGATGGTAGACATAATGTGTTGATGGTAGACATAATGTGTTGATGTTAGACATAATGTGTTGTAGTAGATATAATGTGTTGATGGTAGACATAATATGTTGATGGTAGACATAATGGGTTGATGGTAGACATAATGTGTTGATGGTAGACATAATGTGTTGATGTTAGACATAATGTGTTGTAGTAGACATAATGTGTTGATGGTAGACATAATGTGTTGTGGTAGACATAATGTGTTGATGGTAGACAGAATGTGTTGATAGTAAACATAATGTGTTGATGGTAGACATAATGTGTTGATGTTAGACATAATGTGTTGTAGTAGACATAATGTGTTGATGGTAGACATAATGTGTTGATGGTAGACATAATATGTTGTAGTAGACATAATGTGTTGTAGTAGACAATGTGTTTATGGTAGACATAATGTGTTGTAGTAGACATAATGTGTTGATGGTAGACATAATGTGTTGATGGTAGACATAATGTGTTGATGGTAGACATCATGTGTTGTAGTAGACATAATGTGTTGATGGTAGACATAATGTGTTATGGTAGACATAAGGTGTTGATGGTAGACATAATGTGTTGTGGTAGACATAATGTGTTGATGTTAGACATAATGTGTTTATGTACAGTACCAGTCAAAAGTTTGGACACACCTACTCATTGAAGGGTTTTTCTTTATATGTACTATTTTCTACATTGTAGAATAATAGTGAAGACATTCAATAACACATATGGAATAATGTAGTAACCAAAAAAGTGTTAAAGAAATCAAAATATATTTAATATTTGAGATTCTTCAAATAGCCACCCTTTGCCTTGATGCCAGCTTTGCACCCTCTTGGCATTCTCTCAACCAGCTTCACCTGGAATGCTTTTCCAACAGTCTTGAAGGAGTTCCCACATATGCTGAGCACTTGTTGGCTGCTTTTCCTTCACTCTGCCGTCCGACTCATCCCAAACCATCTCAATTGGGTTGAGGTCAGGGGATTGTGGAGGCTAGGTCATCTGATGGTACAGTGGCGAAAAAAGTATTTAGTCAGCCACCAATTGTGCAAGTTCTCCCACTTAAAAAGATGAGAGAGGCCTGTAATTTTCATCATAGGTACACGTCAACTATGACAGACAAAATGAGATTGTTTTTCTCCAGAAAATCACATTGTAGGATTTTTAATGAATTTATTTGCAAATTATGGTGGAAAATAAGTATTTGGTCAATAACAAAAGTTTCTCAATACTTTGTTATATACCCTTTGTTGGCAATGACACAGGTCAAATGTTTTCTGTATGTCTTCACAAGGTTTTCACACACTGTTGCTAGTATTTTGGCCCATTTCTCCATGCAGATCTCATCTAGAGCAGTGATGTTTTGGGTCTGTCGCTGGGCAACACGGACTTTCAACTCCCTCCAAAGATTTTCTATGGGGTTGAGATCTGGAGACTGGCTAGGCCACTCCAGGACCTTGAAATGCTTCTTCACGAAGCCACCCTTCGTTGCTCGGGCGGTGTGTTTGGGATCATTGTCATGCTGAAGAGACCCAGCCACGTTTCATCTTCAATGCCCTTGCTGATGGAAGGAGGTTTTCACTCAAAATCTCACGATACATGGCCCCATTCATTCTTTCCTTTACACGGATCAGTCGTCCTGGTCCCTTTGCAGAAAAAAACAGCCCCAAAGCATGATGTTTCCACCCCATGATTCACAGTAGGTATGGTGTTCTTTGGATGCAACTCAGCATTCTTTGTCCTCCAAACACGACGAGTTGAGTTCTTACCAAAAAGTTCTATTTTGGTTTCATCTGACCATATGACATTCTCTCAATCCTCTTCTGGATCATCCAAATGCACTCTAGCAAACTTCAGACGGGCCTGGACATGTACTGGCTTAAGCAGGGGTACACGTCTGGCACTGCAGGATTTGAGTCCCTGGCGGCGTAGTATGTTACTGATGGTAGGCTTTGTTACTTTGGTCCCAGCTCTCTGCAGGTCATTCACTAGGTCCCCCGTGTGGTTCTGGGATTTTTGCTCACCGTTCCTGTGATCATTTTGACCCCACGGGTGAGATCTTGCGTGGAGCCCCAGATCGAGGGAGATTATCAGTGGTCTTGTATGTCTTCCATTTCTAATAATTGCTCCCACAGTTGATTTCTTCAAACCAAGCTGCTTACCTATTGCAGATTCAGTCTTCCCAGCCTGGTGCAGGTCTACAATTTTGTTTGTGGTGTCCTTTGACAGCTCTTTGGTCTTGGCCATAGTGGAGTTTGGAGTGTGACTGTTTGAGGTTGTGGACAGGTGTCTTTTATACTGATAACAAGTTCAAACAGGTGCCATTAATACAGGTAACGAGTGGAGGACAGAGGAGCCTCTTAAAGAAGAAGTTACAGGTCTGTGAGAGCCAGAAATCTTGCTTGTTTGTAGGTGACCAAATACTTATTTTCCACCACAATTTGCAAATAAATTCATTAAAATCCTACGATGTGATTTTCGGGATATTTTTTCTCAATTTGTCTGTCATAGTTGACGTGTACCTATGATGAAAATTACAGGCCTCTCTCATCTTTTTAAGTGGGAGAACTTGCACAATTGGTGGCTGACTAAATACTTTTTTTCCCCACTGTACATTTCTTGGTAAAATAGCCCTTACACAGCCTGGAGGTGTGTTGGGTCATTATCCTGCTGAAAAACAAATGATAGTCCCACTAAGCCCAAACCAGATGGGATGGCGTATCGCTGCAGAATGCTGTGGTAGCCATGCTGGTTAAGTGTGCCTTGAATTCCAAATAAATCACAGACAATGTCACCAGCAAAGCAACCCCACACCATAACACATCCACCTCCATGCTTTACGGTGTGAACTACACATGCGGAGATCATCCATTCACCCACACCGCATCTCACAAAGACACAGCGGTTGGAACCAAAAATCTCCAATTTGGACTCCAGACCAAAGGACACATTTTCACCTGTCTAATGTCCATTGCTCGTGTTTCTTGCCCCAAGCTGGTCTCTTCTTCTTATTGGTGTCCTTTAGTAGTGGTTTCTATGCAGCAAAATCGACCATGAAGGCCTGATTCACACAGTCCCCCTCTGAACAGTTGATGTTGAGATGTGTCTGTTACTTGAACTCTGTGAAGCATTTATTTGGGCTGTAATTTCTGAGGCTGGTAACTAATGAACTTATTCTCTGCAGCAGAGGTAACTCTGGTCTTCCATTCCTGTGGCGGTCCTCATGAGAGCCAGTTTCATCATAGTGCTTGATGGTTTTGCGACTGCAAGTTCTTGAAATGTTCCGTATTGACTGACCTTCATGTCTTAAAGTAATGATGGCCTGTCGTTTTCTCTTTTGCTTATTTGAGCTGTCCTTGCCATAATATGGACATGGTCTTTTAGTAAAAAGGGCTATCTTCTGTATACCCCCCTACCTTGTCACAACACAACTGATTGGCTCAAACGCATTAAGAAGGAAGAGAAATTCCACAAATTAACTTTTTAAGAAGGCACATCTGTTAATTGAAATGCATTCCAGGTGACTACCTCATGAAGCTGGTTGAGAGAATGCCAAGAGTGTGCAAAAGTGTCATCAAGGCAAAGGGTGGCTATTTGAAGAATCTCAAATATAAAATATATTTTGATGTGTTTAACACTTTTGGTTACTACATGATTCCATATGTGTTATTTCATAGTTTTGATGTATTCACTATTATTCTACAATGTAGAAAAAATTGGAATAATTAAGAAAAACCCTTGAATGAGTAGGTGTTCTAAAACGTTTGACTGTTGGTGTATGTACAGTGGGGAAAAAAAGTATTTAGTCAGCCACCAATTGTGCAAATTCTCCCACTTAAAAAGATGAGAGAGAGGCCTGTAATTTTCATCATAGGTACACGTCAACTCTGACAGACAAATTGAGAATTTTTTTCCAGAAAATCACATCGTAGGATTTTTATGAATTTATCTGCAAATTATGGTGGAAAATAAGTATTTGGTCACCTACAAACAAGCATGATTTCTGGCTCTCACAGACCTGTAACAACTTCTTTAAGAGGCCCCTCTGTCCTCCACTAGTTACCTGTATTAATGGCACCTGTTTGAACTTGTTATCAGTATAAAAGACACCTGTCCACAACCTCAAACAGTCACACTCCAAACCCACTATGGCCAATACCAAAGAGCTGTCAAAGGACACCAGAAACAAAATTGTAGACCTGCACCAGGCTGGGAAGACTGAATCTGCAATAGGTAAGCAGCTTGGTTTGAAGAAATCAACTGTGGGAGCAATTATTAGGAAATGGAAGACATACAAGACCACTGATAATCTCCCTCGATCTGGGGCTCCACGCAAGATCTCACCCCGTGGGGTCAAAATGATCACAAGAACGGTGAGCAAAATCCCAGAACCACATGGGGGACCTAGTGAATGACCTGCAGAGAGCTGGGACCAAAGTAACAAAGCCTACCATCAGTAACACACTACGCCGCCAGGGACTCAATCCTGCAGTGACAGACGTGTCCCCCTGCTTAAGCCAGTACATGTCCAGGCCCGTCTGAAGTTTGCTAGAATGCATTTGGATGATCCAGAAGAGGATTGGGAGAATGTCATATGGTCAGATGAAACCAAAATAGAACTTTTTGGTAAAACTCAACTCGGTTTGGAGGACAAAGAATGCTGAGTTGCATCCAAAGAACACCATACCTACTGTGAAGCATGGGGGTGGAAACATCATGCTTTGGGGTTGTTTTTCTGCAAAGGGACCAGGACGACTGATCCGTAAAGGAAAGAATGAATGGGGCCATTGTATCGTGAGATTTTGAGTGAAAACCTCCTTCCATCAGCAAGGGCATTGAAGATGAAACGTGGCTGGGTCTTTCAGCATGACAATGATCCCAAACACACGCCCGGCAACGAAGGAGTGGCCGTAAGAAGCATTTCAAGGTCCTGGAGTGGCCTAGCCAGTCTCCAGATCTCAACCCCATAGAAAATCTTTGGAGGGAGTTGAAAGTCTGTGTTGCCCAGCGACAGCCCCAAAACATCACTGCTCTAGAGGAGGTCTGCATGGAGGAATGGGCCAAAATTCCAGCAACAGTGTGTGAAAACCTTGTGCAGACTTACAGAAAACGTTTGACCTGTGTCATTGCCAACAAAGGGTATATAACAAAGTATTGAGAAACTTTTGTTATTGACCAAATACTTATTTTCCACCATAATTTGCACGAATAAATTCATTAAAAATCCTACAATGTGATTTTCTGGATTTTTTTAAAATTTTGCTGTCATAGTTGACGTGTACCTATGATGAAAATTACAGGCCTCTCTCATCTTTTTAAGTGGGAGAACTTGCACAATTGGTGGCTGACTAAATACTTTTTTTCCCCACTGTATGTCT
>NW_025536590.1:0-55043 GCF_020615455.1 Coregonus clupeaformis
AAATATAGCCAGACCTACACTGAGTGTATAAAACATTAAAGGCACCTTCCTAATATTGAGCTTAAGGTTAGATCTTACATAGCAACCGAGCTATTATGCCACAACGCACCCATTAAAACAAACTAAGGATGGGCTGTCCAGGAATAGTTGAAATGTTCTAAAGTGAAAGATTAAACAATGAATGCAGCACACACCTTCTCAGTCATGTGGTAGTCATGCAGCTCACAGCTCCTTCATATCACCTGCAGAGGCATGATTGTTTGCTTTTAGATTGAAGGACCAGGATGTTTTCCTGGTTTCTTAATTGCAATGAAATTGCATTGTTCATTTTGTGGAGTGTTGAATGTACTCATCATTTGCAAATCTGACTAACGAGCTCTGCCAGAAATCCATCCAGGAGATATTTAGGCCTATATGTTTTTTAAATTGTGCCCAAGGCTGCAGCTGGGAGTTACATAGGATTTATCTGTTGTATCTGGTGGATTATGGGTGGATTTCTGAGGAATGTTGGCAAGGTTCCACAGTGTTTTGCTGTGGAAGACCTACCTCTCTACATTCACAAGTCACACAGCCCTCAAACCAGACACAAACCCATGGAATTATGTTTACCCAATTCTCCAGTATTAACCCTCTAAAAAGAAACATGACATGGCATGAGCAGAAAATGTCATTTCAGTGGTCAGGTCAGGGTCTAATATCTATGACCTATGTACACTATCAGATGTAGATACAGTAAACATACAATGTTATTACACAACCCATCTTTCCTCCTAGTCTATGCCTGCACTGTCACTGTATCCTATGTGCCCTTGAGCAAGGCACTTAACCCCCCCACAACAACAGCTCCCCGGGCGCCCAATGTGGCAGCCCCCCACACCTCTCCAAAACCTTTAAAAGCAGAAGTCAAATTTGGGTTGGGCCTTGTTTGCAATTGACCAATAAAGTCATCTTAATATGACAGCACTGTTACTGTGCGTTGTCGTGCACCAAGGAGTGAGTGTGAGAAATACAACATATTATTATAGGAAAGGAGCTTCTTTCAGCTTGTTTTCAGACTCATGGATGCCTAATGGAACCTTCGCATCACTGGTCAAGGAAGGAACACCATGTGGCGAACAGCAGTTAGGAATCCAGTTTTGGGCTGTGCCTGTATGGGGAGCATGCCCCGGCTTGCAGGAGGAATCTTACGTAAGAGAGAGGCGTCGCCCCTTCAACAGACATTACGTGATGCTGAAATGCTGAAATGACATGGCCAGTTCATCCTCAGAACAACACAGAGAAAGGGTCAGACATTGGCCTGACTCCAGCGTTAGGCAGCGGGGTGCACATATGATTATATACCACTGCATCAAAACAAACACGGCTATTATTGGAGCTAATCGTTCTTTTGAAACCCAATGAACTTGTTTAATGTAGTTATTCAGACACCGTAATCCTACTTCCTTCCATTTCAGTGGTCATGTTGTTACAGAATGTGGACAGTATTATGGAGCTAAATGTCCAGTGGTAAGGAGGACAGTTTGTTCCAGACAGAAGATGTGCGTTAGTTTCAAAACATGCCATAACAACAACTCACCATGGTGAGAAAATGAGGTCATGGGAATTTGGGGAGGATTGCACTCCATTCCTTCATTAGCCAACTTTTGCATTTTCTGTTTTGTTTTGTTGTTGTTTTCTCAATTATGATGTCACTCCATTTCACTTTCACGTTCTGTGTTTCATTCTTTAATCATATTCTGTATAGACTTGTCTCTTGTGTGTTGCTTTTATTTATTAATTTTTCATGTTATGATATCATCGGTTTTTGTGTGTATAACCTACTGGTGCTTTGCACCACCATCCTTTATAAAGCATCTGATCTCCTACTGTATGACGATCATGATTTCCATCTTCATATTTTCTTTGTCCTTTCTGCCTTTTATCTTTCTGCCTGTCTCTCTCCCTCTCACCCGTTAACTATTGTCAAAATAGTATTGTCTTTTAATTAAGTGCTTGAGAAGTGTGAGCTTATTGATTTCAAAGGCCAATAAAGTAAAGTGAACTGAAGTGAAGTGAACAAAACTGATGCCTATCTAACACATATAGTGCATTCGGAAAGTATTCAGACCGCTTGACTTTTTCCATATTTTGTTACATTACAGCCTTATTCTAAAATGGAATAAATCGTTTTTAAAAACAAAAGAAAAAAACCCTTACTCAGCACTTTGGCCCCCAGTCTTTTTTGGGAACACTATGTAAATAAGGTATTTATTTATTTATTTTTTATACATTTGCAAACATTTCTAAAAACCTGTTTTGGCTATTGTGTATAGATTGATGAGGATTTGTTTTAATTTAATCCATTTTAGAATAAGGCTGTAACGTATCAAGATGTGGGAAAAGTCAAGGGGTCTGAATACTTTCCGAATGCACTGTATCTGATATTTTGCTTTCAGCTATTTTAGGCTCGTCTAGACTTCTAGGTGTTTTTCCTTTGCTCAACATTTTATTATTTTATGTCTCTAGGTCTATTTCATTTTGGGCTTTTGGATTTCTCCTCTCCATTTTGATTGATATAATGTTTCTTTTTTTCTCCCTCTACTCCTCATCCACATCCTTTCTACTGATAAACTACTTATTTCACTTTGTCCTCTCTCCTTCTCTCTTTGTCTTTCTTTTACAGTGTACCAATGTCTTCTCTCTCCCTTGATCACAATTTAGCTTTCTCTCTGACTACTTTCACACTGAGTTTCCAGTAAAGAGATTTTTTCTCTGCCTTCTTTCCTACCTCCCCCCCTCCCCTTCTGTGTGGCATGTGGTCTGGATTCCTGCCCAAGGACTATTCAGTAGGGAGAACAAGACCCCCCGTGCGATCTGTTTTCCACATTCCACAGCCCTGACATCAGTCTGGCTGGAGGAAGGACGCTGAGGGGGTTCTTGTTATGCCGCTCAATGACGCCTGTGTTGCGGGAAGAGGCCCCTGACCCAGGCAGACCCTGTTAGTCTGCAGGAGCCTCTCAGGCAGCCCACCAGCCTGAAAGGAGAGCCCATTCACAATACATTCAAAGGGATGCTTTACATACCACATGTTGTTTTCCAGTATAAATTGGATGCGATCGTCTCGATCGTTAAATGGATTATCCTATAGTCTGGGGTGGGTATAGAAATTCAGGTCATGTGTTTTTTTAATGTAAACTGATACATACCAAACCCTGCTAGGAAAACTCTAGGAAAAGCACAAATACTCAATTTTGGCCTAGACATTTTGTCCTAAAGAGGTTCCCTCTGTGTTTCGTGGTACATTCAAACATACTGCTAATTCAGTAGGATTTAGAGCCGTGGCAAATGCTGTTTTATATCAAGTTTCTCTGTATTGCTTGAACAGAGGGTGGAAGGAGGGGGGTGAGGGAAATAGGGGGATCAGTGTGGGAGGAGGAGACATCAAACAAGAGGGGAAATCGGATCCCCTCTCACAGACAAAGCACCCTGTGAGGTTCAGGGACAAAGGAAATACGATCAGCCATGTGACCATGAACGCTATGGCCTCATAGATCACATGCCCATCTCCATTCAGATTTTCCCCATTCACTTTTATTTATTTATACATGTATTTATTTACAAATGTATAAATGGTGAACATTTGTTATGAACAAATTTAAATGTTATGAGCATTTCGGGTTCCAATTTCCAAATGTCTTAATTCATGGAATGTACATTAATTTAGGAGACTAATTCAACACAATCTTCAATATCTGTATTCTATGTATAAATTAAACCCCATCTTGATGTTGCCTGCATCATACTACCACCATCTGAGCTCTCTGGACCGCAGGTGCTCAGAAGAAGAGAAAGGTAGGTGACAGGGAGCGGTTTAAAAATAATTGGTTTATCTCGGTTCTAAAAGCTGACTCTTTACATGATTGAAACTCAAGGTGGGACCTTGCTTCATACTCATAACCATAACATGCAGTCTTTCTCAATCCCAGATTACTTACCTCCCTATATGTTAGACACAAAGTGTCACGTCTCCTCCCGTTGCTCCCCTCCGGCGCTCTGATTCGCCGGTCTACTGAGCCACCGGTCTGAGCGCACCACCTCGGCAACACCGGAATGGAAACCCAACACACCCTAATCACCTCCAGCGCACCTGCACCTCATCATCTCATCACCACCCCTATTTAGCCATGGACTGTTCTGGATGATATTGTGTGTGATTGTTTAGCTTTGTTATTTCTCTTGCTTATTGTTAAGTAAACCTTGACCTTGTTAATTCCTGTGTCTGTGTCCTGCCTCTTCGTATACTCAGTACGCGTCACAGAATCACACACCAAACGAAAATGGATGCAGCAGGAGTTTCCCAGTGCCTCTACCAGCATTTTTTGACATTTTAGTCATTTAGCAGACGCTCTTATCCAGAGCGACTTACAATTAGTGAGTGCATACATTTTTCATACTGGCCCCTAGTGGGAAACGAACCCACCAGCAGCAGCTTGCCCAGTTGAACGCCGCCATGCAGGAAGTGCTCCAAACTCTGCATAATCTGCCCAGGCGCTCCGGTTCCACCTCAGGGAGCGGCGAGTGCCCCCAATCCACCTGTTCCCGTGCTCTCACCCACTCCTGCGGGAACCCTCGCCCTACCGGAGCGCTATGACAGTAAAACTAATAAATGTAGCGGCTTCCTGCTACAAGCTTCCCTTTATCTGGCGCATCAGCCTGGGGCATATCCATCTGACCAAGCCAGGATAGCGCTGGTGATTTCGCTTCTTAAAGGAAAGGCGCTGGATTGGGCCACGGCAGTCTGGGAAGGAGAGGAGGGCAGTAGTGCTTCCCTATCCCACCTTCCTCGCTAGGTTCAGGGCGGTGTTTGATCATCCCACGGAGGGAAAGGACGGGGGTGAGCGTCTTCTCCATCTACAACAGAGAGAGGGGCCCGCGTCCGAGTACGCTCTGAGCTTTACACGGTGGCGGCGTCTTCCGGCTGGAATGAGCGTGCTCTGCGCACGGCCTTCGGGAGAGGCTTACGGGAGGACATCAAGACGGAACTCGCATGTCGGGATGACGAGATGGACCTTGATACCCTCATCACCACGTCCATCCATGTTGAGAGAGAGACGGCGTTCCCAACACCTCCCAGAGCCTCGATGCTCACCCCATCTGAGCTATGGAAGCCGCCCTGCTTCCGAGTTCTCACCCATGGAGGTGGGCAGTACCCCCTACACCACCATGGACCACCGATCACCTGGCGGCTCCCTATCTAGGCGGTATGACTCACGTCACCGCTCTGTGAGTGTTACGTCAGCTCCTATCACAAAACCATTGTTTTTAGTTCCCATAACGGTGACTGGTTATTCCTTCTCTTCCATTTCTACCGCAGTGATAGATTCCGGATCAGCGGGGAACCTTATAGATATTGGAGCTGGTCTCTGAATGGGGGTTGCCCACTGTGACACTGCCATCTCCGCTACACGTCACCTCACTGGACAATAAGGGGGCTGAACGCAGTCACCACCAAGTACCGGTACCCCCTCCCTCTGGTTCTGTCGGCCATCGAGCAGCTACGAGGGGCCCGGTACTTTACCAAGTTGGCACTGAGGAGTGCCTACAACCTGCTCCGAATCCGGGAAGGAGACGAGTGGAAGACGGCATTCAGCACTACGTCAGGCCACTATGAATACTGCGTCATGCCCTACGGCCTCGCCAACGCACCTTCTGTGTTCCAGTCCTTCGTCAATGACGTGTTCCGGGACATGCTGAGTAGACAGGTGGTGGTGTACATCGACAACATCCTGATCTACTCGGCTACGTTCGAGGAGCATGTCAGGGACGTCCGAGCTGTCCTACTCCCCCTTCGGGAACACAGCCTGTTGGTGAAGGGGGAGAAATGCGAATTCCACCAACAGGCCATCTCCTTCCTGGGATACCGGATCAGTCCTCAGGGGGTGTTCATGGAAGGAGTGAAGACGGACGCCGTCAGGTCATGGCCAGTTTCCACCACCATCAAGGGCCTACAGTGCTTCCTGGGCTTCGCTAATTTCTACCGGCGTTTCATCAGGTCCTTCAGCTCCATAGCCGCCCCGCTCACCTCTCTCCTTAAGGGTGGGCCTCAGAAGCTGAACCCTGAGGCTGACACTGCCTTCAAGAGGCTGAAGGAGAGTTTCACCACAACGCCCATCCTAAAACCCCCAGATCCATCTTGTCCTTTCATCCTGGAGGTGGATGAATCGGAGGAGGGCGTGGGTGCGGTCCTCTCCCAGCGGCACGGTAGGCCAGAGAAAATGTATCCCTGTGCCTTTTTCTCTAAAAAGCTTAGCCCCGCAGAGAGGAACTATGGAGTTGGAGACAGGAAGCTGTTGGCGGTGGTCCTCGCTCTGGAGGAATGGAGACACTGGCTGGAGGGCGCAGTCCATCCATTCCGGATTCTTACTGACCACCGGAATTTGGAGCACATACGGGCAGCGAAACGGATGAACTCTCGTCAAGCCAGGTGGGCCCAATTTCTCACTTGCTTCCAATTCATTCTGTCCTACCACCCAGGATCCCAGAGTGTGAAGGCCAATGCACTCTCCAGGATGCACCAAGGATCTGGGGGGTTCTATCCTGCCCTCATCTCTCATCGTTGCTCCTGTCGTTTGGGATGTGGATGAAGACATCCGCCTGGCGGCTCAGGAGGACCCAGCGCCTGCCAACGCCCCTCCGGGGCGTGTGTATGTACCCAGCAGTGTCCGTGACCGCCTGCTGATCTGGGCGCACACCACCCTTACGGCAGGGCACTCTGGTATTACGCGCACCCTGCATTCTCTAGCCCAAAAATACTGGTGGCCCACTTTGGCTTCTGATGTCTCCCGCTACGTCAACTCCTGTTCCGTATGTGCCCAAACGAAGACACCTCGGAACGACCTGACAGGCAAACTAGTTCCTCTCCCAGTGCCTCAGCGACCTTGGTCACACCTGTCCATAGACTTTGTCACAAACCTTCCACGTTCTGACGGCTTCACCACAGTCATGGTGGTTGTAGATCGGTTCTCCAAATCTTGCCACTAACTGGTCTTCCTTCTGCTCTCCAGGTCGCTGAGGTCCTGTTCCAACAGGTCTTCCGGCATTATGGACCTCCGGAGGACATCGTCTCGGACCCCAATTCACCTCCCGAGTGTGGAAGGCGTTTCAGCTACTCGACTGGAGGGTGAGTGGGCAAGGTTTTTCCCTGGGCAGAATATGCCCAGAATTGTTCACTCCTCCACGGGGCTCACTCCCCTACAGTGCGTCTGGGGTACCACCTGGCCCCTTGGACACCCAGCCAGACCAATGCACCCGCTGTCGACGAGTGGTTCCACATGGCCGGACAGGTCTGGGACGCCGCCCATGTCCATCTCCAGAGGGCCATTCGTCAGCAGAAGGACCAAGCCGACCGCCACCGCAGTGAGGACCCTGTATTCCAGCCTGGGGATCGTGTCTGGCTGTCCACAAAAAACCTCCCTCTCCGCCTGCCCAGCCAAAAAACTGAGCCCCCGGTTTGTGGGGCCGTTTAAGGTCCTCCGGCGGATAAATGAGGTATCATACCGGCTGCTCCTTCCCCCTCACTACCGTGTCTCACCCACTTTTCATGTGTCTCTCCTCAGGCTGGTGGTTCCTGGTCCTCTGGCGGATGCCGTCCCCCGGCGTACATCTCCTCCGCCCCTGGACATTGACGGGAGTCCGGCATGTACGGTGAGGGACCTGCTGGACTCCAGGTTCAGTGGGGGACGGCGCCATTATCTGGTGGACTGGGAGGGGTATGGTCCTGAGGAGAGGAGCTGGGTTCCGGCTGGGGACGTTCTGGACCCCAAACTAATTTGGGACTTCCACCGTCGCCGCCCTGACCGGCCCGCTCCTTGTCCTCAGGGTCGTCCTCCTGGCCGGTGACGTCCAGCAGCTGGAGCCGCGTGCCGGGGGTGGGGGGATACTGTCACGCTCTGATTCACCGGTCTACTGAGCCACAGGTCTGAGCGCACCACCTCGGCAACACCGGAATGGAAACCCAACGCACCCTAATCACCTCTAGCGCACCTGCACCTCATCATCTCCTCAACAGACCTATTTAGCCCTGGACTGTTCTGGATGATATTGTGTGTGATTGTTTAGCTTCGTGTCGTTTACTTTATCTTTGTTATTTCTCTTGCTTATTGTTAAGTAAACCTTGACCTTGTTAATTCCTGTGTCTGCGTCCTGCCTCTTCGTATACTCAGTACGCGTCACACAAAGGCAATAACCCGGCCCTATGGACAGGTGTTATCTTATCATAATCATGGGGCAAGGACAGAAATTAAATATTTGACAGAATTTAAACATTTATTGAGATATCAATAACCTTTTGAAGGTAATCTCCACACAATTGGAGTCTCGGCAGCTATGCTGACATTACTCAGACAACACAAATGTTCAGCTCAACACTATGTTACAGCATTCCAGTAATGTAATTACACCCTGAACACCGCCCAGATCTACAATGAGATACTGTAGTTAAAATGTACCTGATAGTCACTGGACTTTCGATAGGCATTTAGATGAGTCAAAGGGAGAGGCCATCATGCCATTCAGAATCTACCTGTTGATCTCTAGTCAATGATCTGGTACTTTAATTGAGTTACCACCGTGAATGTACCTATCTTTCCAAAACACTGCCTGCTCTATCACCAAGGATACAGCTTATACTGTACACACGCGTTGAACATTGTGGTCACAATTTATTAGACAAACCACCGCCACCATTACATGAGACACACATTTTCCTATACCACAGAGCACATACTTTCAGGTGTCACACAGGCAGGTTTGAACTGACTTAGTAGGTGTACCAGATGATCCATATAAGGTGGTGTTGGAATGGTACAGTATGTGTTGTGGTTTTATATCCCATGTAGCCTATGGGTGAAGGTGTTATTCAAACATGGAGGAACATACAGTCAAGTCCAAGAAGGACAGAGCTTGTTTACTGTAAACACAGCCCCAACTGCTCAGATCATTCTATGTAGGCTGCTACACTGGCTCTCTGGGAACATTCCTTGGGACAAAGGCCTATTGTCAGTTATGGGCTCAACATGTTCCATCCTCATTCTATAACAGAGGCCCTCTGTCGGCCACACAGTGAACTACAGTTGGCAAACTTTCAGCTCAGTCCTATTTCTGCAGCCTTGAATGGGGAAGTGTGTACGTTCCTGTGTATGTGACTTCTCTTTTCTAGTTAGAAGGTAGTTGTGTGACGGTAATTCATGGGGAAAATACATCCAGTTTAACATGACCTTTTCCAGAAAAGGAAGTGTTCTTATTCAAAGTGGTGATCTTAAAGCCATTGGTTACTATTGAAACTGGAGGGGTTTCTTCTGTAATATATATATATATATATATATATATATAAATATATTTTTTTTATTATTATTTATTTATTCAGAAGCCACCTCATTTGCTTAGGTCCCTGGGGATCGGGTGCGGTGTGGGTGTTTGAACGTCAAGGGAGAGCCCCATTCTACCCAGTATACTTTCCTGTTGACTGATAATACCCCAGGAGGGTGGGTGGACGTCTCTCTCTCTCTCTCTCTGGTTGGGGGGGAGGCTACACATATAGCAAACAAAAACAAAACAAATCATGAGGTTTAGTTGAGTTTTATTTTGAATGAACAGTGTGATAAAGAGCCTCAAATGAGCAAAAAACGTCAAAATGAAACCAAAGAGGGAATGAAAAAAACAACCTTGAAGCCAAACAACATCAGACCGATACTGTGATGAGACGTATATCTTGGTAGCAGATTGTTTGATTATACTGTTGTAAGTCAACAAAGGAAATGCTTGGAAAAACCACCTTGAAGACATGGCAGCTAGCTTTGGAGCAGGCAGTGTCCCTACATTTATGATTGATTTTAATTAAACAGTGAACCAACCTTTTTCATACTGTATCTATTGTTCATTCAAAAAGGCAGATAACTATGAGAACTAATCATAAGGAACAGAATAATGCAGTCTGGTAACATGTTCATATGTGCGCTGTGGGATACACACGTACAATACAAATATGTCAAGCATGCCATGTATGTTTTTTTTCTTCTGAACTGGGTTGGGATCTTAGCATCCCGATACAACCCGAAAACATCATACTATCTGAAACAACCCCCAAATACCAGAAACTACCGGAAACACCATATGACCTATTATAACTCATGAATCATTAGGACACACTCAACTTGAGTATGTGCTGCCACCGTGTGGGCATTTGTTAGACTGGCTCATGCACCTGATATTAAACCTGCTGTACTGGAGCGTCATGAATCTGGCAAGGAAGACTACAAAACCAACTGAATATAGTTTATAGAGGCGCAATTCAATCTTTACAGATAAGCCCAGTGGAGTTCTTGGTGCTTAGCCCACAGTTCTTCACAGTGAAGAAAACATGCATCGACAAAAATAAAGAATCAAAGAAGTTGAGAGAAAGGATGGCAAGGAATATATCTAGATAAGGGAAGAGATAAAGACTGTAGTGACAGTTATTAGAACCCAGGCCTAAAACCTTTATCCTGTCCCTTAATCTCTTCCTAAAAATATAAACTGACCATAACACTGACCCCTAGAGCTACTTTGTGAAGCTTGCATTAACCCAAACATGTAACCTGTTCACTAACGCTTAGGCCAACCCATTGGAACTCTCCTCCATGTCATGTTCTGTTTGTTTCAGGCACTGGAAGTTCACAGTTTAGGCCACCCCAGTGTTGGTCAGTAACATGGACTCATCTGATGACCCTATTGGACAAGGAGGCCCCTCTGATACTCAAATCACAGTGGTATTATTAAAGTGGAGTCTGGGCTGGAGATGTCGAGTAAAGGTACGATGGGAATGATGAATACCACAGAGTACCACTGTCTTAACTTGATATGCTGTAGTTACAACTTTTGTCAGAGATTCAGAAAGCACCAGTAGATGTCACTGTTACCTACTACACTTGGTTGGCTCTCTATTAATTGAGGCACTGATTAGCACATGGGCATCACTCAACCCCTCCCCCCTCTTTCTCTCTTTCGCTCTCTCCCTCTCTCTCACTCTGCTCAGTGATTCACAGTCACTCTTGCAAAGCCAGAATAATAAAATGCTGACCTCTCAAAGTGCTGCCAGTATCCCCGTCTCAGCATAGAAGGCTGGACAGTGAGAGAGGAGAGGAGAGGGGGAGATAGGAGAAGGGAGTGGAAGAGAGAGGAGGGGAGGGGGGTTTAGAAAAAAGAAAACCGGTGGGAGGGGGATAGAAAAAAGAGAAAGTCCATTCTCGGCTTCCAACAGCAGGCTTTGCCTTGTAGAGAGCTCCAGCACTGCAACTCTGTGAAGGTAGGTGGGAGGCTGCTTCTCTCTCAACTGTGGGGATACCGTTGGCATGAGGATGTCCCTTTCTTTAATCTCTCTCTCTCTGTGTGTCTGCTTGGAGCTAAGCTTTACCCAATGTGCATGTGTCCGTGTGTGAGAGACTCTGTCAGGGACAGAAAAGTTAGGGAGACGAATTTGTGAATATCCAACATTGGTTTATGTTGGTATTGCTTGAATACTTCACTTTGACTGTAGAAGTTGGTGTGTTGGTCTTCTAATTGCCTTGGATTATTTTGGCCACGACTTTGACAGTTGACAGTTGGGCATTTCCTATGGGAGACCAGTGCTCTGATGAAGGTCAACTGACCGAAAGCTCAGACTTTTTCCTGTTTCTCCAATGGGAGTCCAGTGAAACCCTAAGCTAAAGTATTGTCACTCAATTGAAGATCTTTTGCTGGTATGCTTGGGTTAAGTCATCTCATAGCTGTCCATCGCTCTACAGTTTTGTGGTGTTGTCTCAGGGGATGGTAGATTTAAGGGGGTGTCCTTCACCCCCACCCCCACTCCCAGCTAACTTCACTGCAACGCCTGACGTTTGAATAGCTGTGTTGGCTGAATCAAGTCGTCTTTGGGGCCATTTGTGGCTGATTTGTGCTAAAGTCTTTAAAACAGGCACAAAATGTGTGTCTTCACCGTGGCTAACGATGTCGAGTTACGGCAGCTTAGAGACGCATGGAGCTGAATTACAATGTCGTTGTATTGCTGTAAAGATATGTTCCCACCTATTAGATAGTTGTACTCTTTTCTGAACAGTTGCTTGTACTTGAAAAACAATTTCACTTGCTTTCAGGCTATGAAAACTTCCATATTGGTGTGTTGTCATCAAAACATGTATTTATGGTGAATGGCAAATACCATGGAAGCCAAGAACATATGTTCATACAATGTCGATGAGAACAGTTTACTCAGCCAAAAAAATAATATGAGCATTAACATTTTTCAGATACCTTTGCCTCTTTTCCCCCCCACAATTCAATGGAACAATAACCTTTTCATGTTGGACAGTAAAAAATATTCTCAGACAAGTTGCTTTTAGTCCTCCAAGTGGAACTTCTGTGTGGGGTGAAGGCCGCAACCCAAGCCGGGGAAGATTTACACTGTTGGAAGTAGCTGACCTGTGAAGCTAAAATTAAGCTGCGGTTGATTTGGAATTTGTACACTTATGTGGTAAGACCTGGAGGAGTCAACCCGCAAATAGTGTGAAATCTTCTGACCTGTCAACCAGAGAGTGACTCACTGCTTTGACACTTTGGGCCCTCTCTATTATGATCTTTCCAGTTTCACCCAAGTCATGTGGCTTGTCTGAACACTGTACATACCTTCACTTCGGACTGTACAACAAGACAGTTGTTTTGTATGAGTTGTTGTAACTTTGTACTTCTCAGAGACTTGGACTTTGTAGGATCATGAACTTGGAATGGACACCATCATACAGCTTGTGGATGCTTAATTTGGTCCCAAGGTGCCACAAGCTTTTAGTGGACCTGCACAAAGTAGCTGAGATTACAAAGTGAGAGTGAGCGTTGTTAGAACCAGATGCCACTAGTGGAAAAAGGAGAGCCACTCCAACATAACAGCATGTGACATCATGGACACCATGCCATACAGTTGATGGGAAATAAACATAAAGCCATGATGAATGTAAGGGGATGCACCAGTTTGGTGGTCCCCACTCCTCTCAACAGGTGTGCTCTGATTGGCTATCTGTGCAGCCTGGTGTCAATTTCCTGAAGTTTCATTGGCTAAACCAGAGGCCCGTGGACCGGCACAAGTCGCTGGGATTTTGCTAACCAACTCCTCAGATGGTTAGCGGCCACAACTGAAAGATAAAGCTGCTTGAAGTGGTATGTTGTTGTAGTGATGAAATAACTATCTTTCCCAAGAGAATCTCTTAGCCAGGCATAACCTGCAGGATTCCGTCTGGAAAGAAATGTCCTGAGACAACTGGCTTTGACAGGTGACACTGTTCCGCTCAGAAACTAGTTTGGTTCCCATAGAAACCCAATGGGAATACTATTGACAGGTGTGTGCGCACTACTTTCCAGTCTGACGTCTCCTTGAATATGAAACATGCTCATTAAAATGTCACAATGAATCAAAACATGGCATCCTGCCTCTTGAACACTTATCAAGCACATTTGTCAGAAGGCTTTTGAAGGTTTCTGATAGAACACTTATTGTGCTGAAACAGTGTAGTCTCATTCCTACACAGTAAAACCTCTGCCCTTGGTAGTGTTGTATTCTGAGGCAAGGACGTTGTAAAACTCAGAGCGATAGTTTATGCAGCCTATTTATTCAAACAAACCTCATGGGATCAAGGGCTTTGGTGCAGTTGAATCAGGAGATACAGGTTTGGATGTTGCCCCATTGTGTTACAACTTCATGGAGCTACATTCAGGAGTAAGTTTGTCCTCATCTGTCCATACAAATGAGAAAAGGAGAAAGCTGTGCTGCTTTTGCATCCAGTGAAGTCCAAGTTGTTCCTGCAATGTGCAAGAGAACAAACAAAATGTTGATGCTTCTCGGCATGTGAACTAAAAGGTACATACAGTTGTTTGCTCCATAATTACTTCCTTATTTTTCCACAGCTGTTTGATCCAGTGTTTGTGTCATTGGCTTAACACATAAAGCTGCATTGTGCTGACGAGGTGTCCCCTCCACTGAACACAAACATACATGGACACATGCCTTCACACACGAAAACACACACACTTGAAGTTATTATACACACACTTAACAGTATTTCTGTGGTAAGAGTATGTTTTACTGTAATTCTATGATAACGCACTAATTTCGACATGGTCGTACACAAGCGCACACAGGCACACATGCACGAACACACACACACACACACACACACACACACACACACACACACACACACACACACACACACACACACACACACACACACAATCACAGTGTGTCTCAGAAGACTTTCCAATTTTAGATGTTCTGTCAAAGTGTATTGTCATCACCAGATAATAATTTACAGGTAGACTAAGCATTCCATGAATGCAGTCTATTCATTAGTCACAAGGTGTGTAGGTGTGTGTTTGCAATAAGTCACAAAATGTGTGTGTGGCCACTCTAATAAAGTTTGACATTGTAACTTGACCTAGGAATATAAAGCACACCACTGTTACCTATGCAGAAAGGAACAAGGCTAGAGACCACAACAATCATGTGCTAATGGCCTCGTTCAACACTCATGACATTGATTTCCTATTGATGGATGCATGAAGTGTTCTGTTATTGTCTTGGGGAGTTAAATTGCCAATCACTGACTTGAGCTTCTCAGTAGCCCTTGAATAGCTCTCATCGAACTGTTTCTGTAGCAATGGTAGACTTACAGTTCCTCACATAATGGTCAATTTTTGTGTTTGATTTAGCATATAAGTGGTCAGGGTCAACAATTAGGGTCAATTCTGAAAGCATTTCCTAAAAAGACCAATATGAAATGGAATGTGGATTTAAAATTGAAAATGTAAATGGGTTTGACCCTACACTTGATAGGTGCATGACTCATACCTATGAGTCCCTTGTTTTGCCAGAGGTATATACAGTATGATATTGTTGTGGTATTTCCTCCAGTGAGTGCCCAGGCTTTGTGTTTGTTTCATGGTTGAGCTCCACTCTCCAGGGTGCACTTGAAACTGACCTCAGATCTGTGTTTTGCCTCTATCTGGGCCTGTCCACTGGTGGGTGTACTGGGAATATGGGTGGGGCCGCTAGTGGGTGTCAGCCAGTGATAAATAAGGGAACGCACCCCTCTGCTCCGCTATCCTCGCCTCTGTAACTCTAAACCCCTAGCTCACCACATTGGAACTAAGAATAGCAAAGAACCTGCACTCTCTCTCCCTCTCTTTCACTTTTTATTTTCTTCTCTGTCTCTCTCTCCCTCTCCCCTTTGAATCCATAGCTTCAGTTCTATAGGAGTGTGTTCATTTCAGTTCAGTTTCAGGAGAAAAAAGGAGTGCTCAATCCAAATGTGGCGGTGTTTGTGCGTTGTGGCAGTGCTTATTTGTGCATTCATGTGGACCACAGGGTTCTCCAGGGAAATGTGTGTTGATCACTGGAAATACAGTTATTATTACCATCATACCCTCATAGAGGCAACACTGGGAAAATGGACTGCCAACAATATACTAAATGGAGATCATAAGTTGCTCACAAGACAGTACATGAAAATAGTTGGTGTGCTTAAGTCCTAGCTACCCAGGTTCTGTCACACTGGCTAGTCCTAACAGGACACCAAAACATAGTATCCGTTGCTAGTATTATCTAAGCGGCCATAGTGTGCCCAATCTGTCAAGATCTGTCCAATCTGTATCCCAAGTGCATCCTCTCCTTTCTCTCTCCTCTCCCCACAGACAGCGCCCTGCTCTACCCCAGGGGTGTGTGGTGTGTTTGTGACCCTAGCTAGGAGCCCAGCCAGCCTGTAGACATGTCGAAAAGCGACCCCCGGGACATCGACGAGGATGCCATCCTCAAAGGGATGAGCCCTGAGGAGATAGATGCGCTGGAGTATGAGCTGCTGGAGATGGACCCCGAGGTACTGAGGGCCCCAGGGGGCCCCTGGTGGCAAATAAGGGAGTTAATTGTAGAAAGATAACTCCAGACTCAAAGACTGAGGGATGCACAAGGCTCATAGAATAATAATTATAATAATAAATTATAATAATAAGAATATGCCATTTAGCAGACGCTTTCAATCTAAAGCGACTTACAGTCATACATGCATACATTTTACGTGTGGGTGGCCCCGGGAACCGAACCCACAATCCTGGCGTACCTAACACAAGAGATTCACTGATACACACAGAACACCAACACAACTGAGGCACTGCCAATTACATAATTCCCCCTTCTCATGTTATCTTGTTCTCTGACATTGTAAGACTTACTTAGGAATTTCCTGGGGATTAAGTAGCTTTATACTGTAGTTATAAATCTTATAAATCCATTTTCCAACATATCAAAAACCAGTCTCACACAACCAGTTACTAGAACCCCAGAGGATTCAGAACTCTTTGTACAATCTTTGTACAATGTCCACATGCCCTCTGACCCCTACTGTTTCTGTCCCAGAATGCCATCCTGCCAGCCGGGTACCGCCAGCGTGACCAGACCAAGAAGAGCCCAACGGGGGCGTTTGACCGTGACGCCCTGCTGGATCACTTAGAGAAAACAGCTCTGGAGCACGAGGACAGAGACGACCTGGTGCCCTTTACAGGCGAGAAGAAAGGTACGGTCCACTACACTACTGCACAACACTATAGACTACACTACCCCACACTGCACCGGGGTGGCTCTTAAATGAGTGGCTTTTGGGTTCCCGACCCACAGTTTCAGAACCACTGCTTTAATCTGAAAAACAATCCAATGCTTTGAACTTAAAAAATCAGTAATGATAAGTGATTGACCTAAAAGTGTACTTTTAGTGGTTTGTTTAACATTGATATGGCAATGAGATGCATACAGTTATACAATAGAAAATGTAGTTTATTGGAGTTTATTCACAAAGCCCATATAAACCAGGGCTTTCTTAGTGTTTTCAGAAACAATCCCAAAAATGTTTTCCCCAAAACAAAGACAAATCCACTGTAAGGGGCATATTACAATCATGTAATTCTTTATAATCTCAAAGAATGTTAGTGGGGAAAAAAAGTAATTAGTCAGCCACCAATTGTGCAAGTTCTCCCACTTAAAAAGATGAGAGAGGCCTGTAATTTTCATCATAGGTACACGTCAACTATGACAGACAAATTGAGAAAAAAAATCCAGAAAATCACATTGTAGGATTTTTATGAATTTATTTGCAAATTATGGTGGAAAATAAGTATTTGGTCACCTACAAACAAGCAAGATTTCTGGCTCTCACAGACCTGTAACTTCTTCTTTAAGAGGCTCCTCTGTCCTCCACTCGTTACCTGTATTAATGGCACCTGTTTGAACTTGTTATCAGTATAAAAGACACCTGTCCACAACCTCAAACAGTCACACTCCAAACTCCACTATGGCCAAGACCAAAGAGCTGTCAAAGGACACCAGAAACAAAATTGTAGACCTGCACCAGGCTGGGAAGACTGAATCTGCAATAGGTAAGCAGCTTGGTTTGAAGAAATCAACTGTGGGAGCAATTATTAGAAAATGGAAGACATACAAGACCACTGATAATCTCCCTCGATCTGGGGCTCCACGCAAGATCTCACCCCGTGGGGTCAAAATGATCACAAGAACGGTGAGCAAAAATCCCAGAACCACACGGGGGGACCTAGTGAATGACCTGCAGAGAGCTGGGACCAAAGTAACAAAGCCTACCATCAGTAACACACTACGCCGCCAGGGACTCAAATCCTGCAGTGCCAGACGTGTCCCCTTGCTTAAGCCAGTACATGTCCAGGCCCGTCTGAAGTTTGCTAGAGTGCATTTGGATGATCCAGAAGAGGATTGGGAGAATGTCATATGGTCAGAAGAAACCAAAATATAACTTTTTGGTAAAAACTCAACTCGTCGTGTTTGGAGGACAAAGAATGCTGAGTTGCATCCAAAGAACACCATACCTACTGTGAAGCATGGAATTTTTTTCTCTCAATTTGTCTGTCATAGTTGACGTGTACCTATGATGAAAATTACAGGCCTCTCTCATCTTTAAGTGGGAGAACTTGCACAATTGGTGGCTGACTAAATACTTTTTTCCCCCACTGTATATGATACAAGATACATACTGAGAGAACAAAGGTTTTCCCCATCGACTGTACCAAAAAAACATGTGTGCTATAGGTACAGTTTGTTTACAGTCTGCTCATGACCCCTTGGATACTAGTTGCCCTGACAGTCACTCTGTATGTGTCTTTCTCTCTCATTCTCTCTCTCTCTGTCCCTCTCCAGGGAGAGCGTTTGTTCCTAAGGAGGGCCATGGAAAGATCCCCGACCATGAGCAGATAACCCTGGAGCCTGAGCTGGAGGAGGCTCTGAAGAATGCCACAGACGCTGAGATGTGTGACATCGCAGGTGAGAACCTATCAATTTACATTTTTGTCATTTAGCAGACACTTTTATCCAGAGCGACTTACAGGAGCAATTAGGGTTAAGTGCCTTGCTCAAGGGCACATAAACAGATTTTGACCATAGTCGGCTTGGGGACTCAAACCAGCGACCTTTCAGTAACCTGGCCAACCGCTAGGCTACCTCGCCATTCTATCCCTCTCCGTCTTTACATTGTTTCAATGTGATGTTGCCAATAATGCCCAGTCGGTATTAGATAGAACATTGTGGCCCTGCTCGCCTTGGCGGGAAAACAGCCCATGGTTACCTTGGTTACCCCATTGGCTCACAGCAAAAACTTGACCTTTTTCAAATGCTTATGCCTGGGGCCGCCCCTGTGTATTGTGACCCAATTGTTTACAGTGACCCTGGCCCATTTTATTATTTTGTCATAGGCCCATATTATTCCATTGCTCATTGATCCATAATATTATTGTTCCAGTGCATCACAGACCCACTCCAACACATACAGACATGCAGAGGATGTGGGACATGGCATGGTGGGGGGGGCTCCAATTCCCTGCGCTCAGCAGCAACATGAAAATAAGCTGGCCAAGAGCCACCAAAAGAAGGGAGGAGTGGAAAGAGGGATGGGGGAGGGAGTGAAAGACTTGTCTGTTGGGTAAAGATCCTATATCAATTTACACCAAACAAGAGGCAACCTTGTTTTAAACTTAATTAATTGAATCAACATGTTTTAATTTTTTTCATGTTTACCCCAATTGAGATGTAGAATTAATGTCAAATGCGTTCCACAGATATTTTGGTCTCATTCGGTCAACACTTACAGTACCAACCCAATTTGTTAGTTGTTTCTACCCTCACACTTAATCATTTACTGCATCTGCAAAATGTGCTCTCTGCCATTGTTTTCAAAACAGCAAAGTTATTTATGGTTCAATTTGATATGGGCGATTTTCACCCAAAAAACACACAGCATATTTTTTGTTTCCAAATTATATCTCATTCGATGAGAATTCTCAGCCTCTTTTGAGCTACACAACATTATGAGACCATAACACCATCGGCAACATGTAAATCATGCATATATCATTCAGAGGATGGCCCAGAACAAGCACTGTTTAGCACAATAGTTAAATCCCCCTATCCGTATCCACCCACTGTGCAGGGGAGCCAGGCCTGCCTCAGTCCGAGGGGCAGGCCTCCTAACTGCTTTAATGGCAGAGTCATAGCCACAAGGCATAGGCGTCTGAAAAGTGCCAGTGGGGGAGTTTGGGGAGTGGAACTGTGTGTCCACATAGATTAGCCTGTCATTTACTGCCTCATTGAGAACACAGTTTTGACCCTGGAGGGAGTCCAGATGAGGATTAAACCTTCGTTAGCCTCTGTCACTCTTTTGTTTGGGGCTGGATCTGAGTCCACAATAGCATTGCTGCCTAGCCGGCTCCACCAGCAGCAAGGGAGGGAGGGACCTCAGTCAGTAGAGATTTAATTGATGCTTTTTATTCACTCTTAATAATACTGATGGCATTTTGGGAATTGTTATTATTATTGTGAGGCTGGGTTGTACTGTAAAGCTACTGTAGAGTCAAGCCGGGTGACATTGGCGCATTTTGCACCAGACCAGCTGTCTCTGGATTCCTCTCTCCTCACAAGGCCTTCCCTCCCATAATTCCCAGTTTGCCCCAGGTCGGAGCCTGGGAGCGGGGGGCTGGTGGGGGTTTGCTGTCACAGCAGTTGGTGTGTGACACAGTTTGGTGGCGAGGGGCCGTCTAATGAGACTGGGAGAGAGGCATTCAAAGTGCTGCCCTCTACTGGGGATTTGAGCAAAGCAACAGCAGCTCCAGTCCTATATTTTAAGGAGCCCATTGTTCTACGTCCTACGTCCCATCTTGTAAAATTAGCAGTGCTTAGCTGAGCTAACTCACACGCATATTTGGTATTCAAAGTACTCGTCCCCAGGGCATGGTGTCAAACTGAACAATACAATGGCCTCTATGTCTATATATGCATCTAATTGAGGGGACGAATAACCATTAATTGTGTTGGCCCATTCTCAGTTAGAATAACATTGGGCTTGGTGTGTCTACATGGCTCGCATAAATGTTTGGTGTCATAACGTCCTTAGGGCCTGGAGGCACTGAGATTAGAGACAGTGACTGCAGCTCTCTCTGTAAGAACTGAGGAAAGGCTACAATGTCCTTATCTGGTCAAGCAGACAGACAGAGTAGGCTCGTGTATAACATGGTAAATACTGTACCTAGTATTCTTATGATACAGTGTTGGGTGTATGCTGTAAATGTACAATTCAGTTGTTGAAATAGATAGACCTCTACATGAAGATATGTAGAGTATAATTGGGATTGGGAGACCTGCCTGTCAAAACAAAACCCTCATAAATAATTGCACTCACATACACTCTCGGTTTAGTTATAATGAAGGCCTTGTGATTACTTACTGGGACAATAACATGCTAAAGGTCTCAGCTGACAGCTACCATTCATTATGTTGAAATGAGGAAATATTACTGGATGATGAATGAGAGTTACAGATATCTTATCAATCAGTTCCATCTCTTTGCAGCTATTCTGGGAATGTACACACTGATGAGCAACAAGCAGTACTACGATGCCTTGGGCACCACTGGTACCATCGCCAACACAGAGGGCATCAACAGTACGTATATGAAGAGGTTGACCAGCAGAGCAGAACATGCCTACTACGGTATTCAGTATATTACATGTTTAGGAAATTCTTACACTAACCTGTGATACTCGGTGCTTTTAGGCGTAGTAAAACCAGATGCATTCAAGATCTTCCCAGACGAGCCCCCCAACCCCACAAATGTGGAGGAGACCCTTCAGCAGATCCAGAAAAATGACAGCAGCCTGTTTGAAGTCAACCTCAACAACATCAAGGTGAAGCCAGTGGGCTTTAGATCCTATGGTCTGAATGTACACAGTGACCAATTCTACAATGGAGGATTAGATCACTTGATGGAAGAGTGTAGCCTCATGTAATATGGCGTACTGAATCACCTTAAAGTGATTGACGTCTGTCTGTCTGTCCTGTAGGACATTCCCATCCCAACGCTGAAAGAGATCTTTGATGCAATGAAGGGCAACACTCACGTGGAGTCTCTGAGCATTGCTGCTACCCGTAGCAATGACCCTGTGGCCTATGTGAGTACGTCCTTCTCCCCCAGACTAGACATAAACAATCCTCATTTTTACATCCTTATTGTAATTTTCACCTGTTACTAATGAATGTGACTCTAGTAACGTACGTGTGTGTGTGTGTGTGTGTGTTAACCAGTCTGTTGCCGAGATGCTCCAGGAGAACACCACTCTGCAGAGTCTTAACATCGAGTCCAACTTCATCACCTGCGAGGGCATGAATGCCATCGTCAAGGCCATGGCCAACAACACCACACTGACCGAGATCAAGATCGACAACCAGGTCAGACACCCATACAGAAAGTATGCTGTAGAATGAATATATACATTTGAATAGTGCTACATACTGTATGTATGCTGTATAAACAACTGAATATAAAACAAAGTCATTATGAGTTCCTCAAGAGACATGAAAAGACATTGGAAAGAGAAAAAACTATGATAAACTTATAACAAGACAATGCTGTGATTTGATTTGGTTATGGGGTTATTGAATTCCTTTTCATCCTTTAACCCACCCTCCTCCAATAGCGACAGAAACTGGGGGACTCCTGTGAGATGGAGATTGCCACCATGTTGGAGAACAACTCCAGCATTGTGAAGATCGGCTACCACTTCACCCAGCAGGGGCCTCGTGCTAGAGCAGCCATCGCCATCACCAGGAACAACGACATGAGTGAGTGTCTGGAGAATGCATGCGTACTGTCAATTATTGTATTTCAGTTGTGCTTCGATTGACATGGTCAATTTTAAAGCACTTGACATTCTTCCTGTTAGGGTTTTCGTGAAGAGGCTGTCATAATACCCTCAGAAAGTGACTATAATTCTGACATAAGACTTGACAGATGAGCTATTTACAGTTAATGTTTAGTTGTCCTAGGTGTTCTGCATGTGCTAACCTGTTACTGAGGAATTTCAGCTTTCGGATGAGCATTGATAATGTACTCTGGCTGACTCATATTGTTCCTTTTCTTTCTCCATCCAGTTCGTCAACAGAGAGTAAGATGAGACGAGAGTGGAGCAACAAGATTGTGCTCTCAAGTCGCTAGCCTATCAATTCAGCCCATTGGATCCAACAACTCTAAAGACTGCCATTGACAGCTTTGCGCTAGCTTTGTCAATTGGGCGCAACAAACCCTTACAACCCCGCTGTGCCTCCTCACAAGGACGGGTGATCATTTCTATGTCTGCGTCCAAGCATTTCATTTCATTAACCACTAACAGCTTTTTATAGACCATTGAATTCATAATAAAAGCATACATAGGTCACATCATAGTGAAGTGTTGTTTATGCTTCTAGAGATCGCCATGAAAACATACTCAGAAAATGACTGAACTCCTACATGGTGGTGGTGCTATATCTAGGAAAAGAAAATCTGTAAATACTTTAAATAAAACATTTAAATAATGAATTGTCTTAATGGGCTGAATGTGATATTTTTGCCATTTCATTACATCATGTCAACATACATCATTTCCATGGTTCAAAGTTCTGAGCTGACACAAGGTACAAAATGCAAGCAGATACAAGAGTACACTATTTGCTCCGAGATCTTGAGAATCGGAACTATTCAATCCCTCCTTGAGCCCGCCGGATCCCCCAACCCCGACCTATTTTTGATCCCCCTCCATTGGAAATGTAACCTAGTCCTCTGGGCTTGAGTTACCCTGCCCAGAATATACCAACTTCTAAAGGGTCTGAAGGGGAGGGGCCACCCATATGCACCCAAGGAGATCCATGAACCCTCACCAAACAGCTGCTAACCTCTGAGGATTTTCACAGCATTGGAGTGGCTCCATGCACACAGTCATTTTATACCTGTATTAAGCAATGTGTTTTGAATGTCATTCTCAATATAAGCAACCTTTAGAATTTCTTGTAAAGAAATGTCACCTAGCAGGTTTTGAATAAATGGGAGACAGGTTTAGAAACCTTGATTGCAGTGGAACTGGCTACAGCCATAGAGTGACATTTGGCACAGGTACCAGGCTTGTAATGATTTAAGGTCAGTGTTGCCATATCAGATGCTATTCCTGGGGTTATTTATTCCCCTTTGATCATTCAGCCACAGTAAAATGCATGTGTATTTATAGATAGTTATGTAGGATATCATGCAAGGTATTTAGTGACTGACCTGGTATACAGTATTAATGACCTGCTAAGTTAAGTTGTGCCTTATTTTGCTCCCTTGTATTTGGGTTATTCAAACAGACATTGAACATTGTGGCTAGTTAGCAGTGGAGGACAATTATGTTTTGTTTAGTCATCTCATAGTACAAGAAACCTGATAGAATCAACATGATTTATTGCATTGACAATTTCACTCCATAATATCATCACTCTTGATGACACATAAGACTGCATCGACATAAGAGCTCAACTGTCAACAAACATTCCAAACGTCTTGTGGCAGTCACGCACTGAACTCAAAAAATAACAAGCAGGTACTCCGTTTTTGCCACACTTTAACGTCATCATTTAAAACTAACCCACGTTAAGTCCACATGCTACCTTTCTCTAGGGAGTGGGGGGTTATCCAATTTATACAGAGTGGTCTAGGGGTGAGCCACAAATGAGAACCTTCTGAAGAATGTTAACCAGTGGCTCCACTACCAAGATTAGCACTAATATTTCCCTATCTGCTGTTGATTTATGGTAAGCTCACAGAAGCTTAGCCTTAACAGGGGAGGTGATGGACCTAAATAAAATGGGCAAACAGAATAACACAAAGGGTGCTGGGAATCGTCTCCCTTCCCACCCCTCTCTCTAGGTGACAACAGTCAAAGCATTGTCTCAAGCACCAATGCATCTTCCCTGAGAGAGGTAAACAAAGGAAGCATGGAGGCAGTTCAAGATGATCTAGTGCTGCTCTTATAGTGTTGTCATTACCGCAACAGAGTGCCATTCATAACAACTGTTGAGTCAACAGATGTATGTCCAAATGGGACCTTAGAGTCAGTGGCAGGGGTTTGAGGAAAGGGCTAGGGATTGTGGTAAGGTGGTGGTGTTGAGTCACTGGGGGGAGAGGATGGGAGTGATGAGGGTTCCTCTTCATCTGAATCAAACTCCACATTCTCATCCTTTACCCACTGGCCACTCCTGTCCTGCAGCCATCCCGCACTGAGGCAGAAAGTGAAAGAGTGAGGTGGTAGAAAAGTTAAGATGGCATACTGACCTCTGGTGGTGAACATACAGAACTGCAGCCTTCACATTTGAAAAACGACTCAAGTGAATGACAATGTCACACTATCCTGCTAATGTTCACATGGGGAAAGGCAAGTTTAATAAACTATTCAAAACAACAATTAAAATATGCATAAAGCCAGTGGGAAATTGGAATCGACTGACAAATGCCGATTAGCAGTGACGTTGAATGAGAGTCAAGACTTTCTAGATAAGTACCTTTTCAATTTGAGGTAATGCTCCATCTCTCGCCTCCTTTGAGCTGTCATAGGTTCCGACTCCTGGGTTGCTGTTGGATGAGACTCCTTACACACTTCCTTATTTCTCCCGATTGGACACGATCCCTGATTGACTAGTGAGGATGAACAGCATTGAAAAACAGGGTTAGAGGGGAGACCAATCGTTATAGATTTGTAACATGATATGTTATTTATAATAAATCTAGACTTTACCTGCTATATTACTGTTGGAACTGGGTAATGACATGATGTCTGTATCTCTTATCGTCTCCACTGATGTTTGATGTGGTGATGATAGTCTTGTGCTGGAGGGGCTGATGTCACAGTCTGGAGTGGAACTAGTTGACCCTTTTTCAGACTTTGTACTGGAAATACATTTCAAAAGGGTCTGTGAAAATGTGATTGTAATAATGTGCATGGTACTACTCACAACAGCTCTCATTAACATATAACTTTCAGCATAGAGTACCTTGTCTTTTTGTGACAACTGTTGTATGGCACAGTCTTCAGTAAGGCATGGTGGGTGAGTTTACGTGTCTGTGTCAACAGGGGGGCAGAACTAGAGGGCTCCTATGGTGAAAACAAAAAAAAACATGACGCATAGTAAACACTAGTTTACACTACAGTCTAAAGCCTCAGGTTTACAAAGACAATATATTTCACTTGAGTAACTTAGCTAGTTATAAAGCTTTAACTGGCGGCTATCTTCAGCTTGAATATAGTTTTCATGTTGTCGTTTAGATATCTCATTTTTCAGTTGAGTTTTCTTTCCATAAAACCACTTCATCCCTGGCAAAGAAAGGATTAGTGTAGGCACATTCAGCTTCACAGATGGTTTTGATATAGCTTCCAGCTAGGGAAAATAATTGATCATTCATATGTACCACCTTCGAGATGTCTTTTCCCCTTTCTGTGTACTGTCAGCATGTCAACTGTATCAAAAACAGGGCGGTATGAACACACAAGGCAGGTGTATCTGAAAGGGAATTAGGAAAAATACAGATGCTCATGAGAAGTGCTTGCTCTGCCAAATAAAAACAACAGTAAGACCTGGGTAAGGATTCATTTCCAGTTGATAGCAATGATGCCGGTACTTCACCTTCCATTTTTCATCAAGGCTGCCTCATCCTCTGGAATGAAATTGGACAGGAGATCTGCAACACGCCGTTTCTGGAAAATAATACATTAGCTAACTAACTAGCTAAATATTGAGTTAGCTAGCTAATAGTTCAAATACAGGGACGGCTTGTTCAATAGGGCGATATGGGCGACGCACTGCCAAACGGGAAAAGGAAGGGATTTTTTTTCTAATCAATTATAAAAAAAATAAAATAAAAAAAATATATATATTTTTTTTATAAATTTATAAAAAATTATATCACGGCAACAGCAGTTATCAGTGTTCGCGTCTGATCTGACAGCCACTAAATGTCAAATCAGGCTAAAGTCGTGCTTCAAATGGCCCTCCCGTTTTTGGGCGATTTCAGTCAGGTTGAAAATCGCCCAGAAGTCTCTCATAGCCTGTCATGTAAAATCTATTTTTTTCACATTTCAAAGCTTTCAATACATTCTCTATGGGTGTCTGTGGGCTTCGCACTTACGCGCTTTCGTCATGCATAACGTAACCACGAATGAACGTAACTAAGAAAAGACCAGGTAGCAGCCTCAATCAATTCACTACTACTATCAAAATGGCTAGGCTTCAGTCCAACTCGATTGTGTCTTTGAAAGAAGTTCCTTTTTGTCGGCGAACAAATTAAGATAAATTGGCGAAAACAATTAGGACCTCCCAGACCAAATTTAATAATTCAACAGGTTTCTACTAAAGGCGGAAAGTCCTACACCCGAAGGATTTTCCAAAAATTGACGAACTGGTGAAAAAGACATTGCCACTCACTCAACTGGATGACGAGGATACAGGCTAGCTGTCCGCCGCCACAACGATGAGGTTAGTGTTGATAATCACAAGTTTACTGGATGTGGATATGGTGTAATAAAGGCAGTTTATTCAGAGGTAAATATATCTGGAATCGCGTTCACGGACCCGTTCGTCAAACTCTTAGGGAGCTATAAATTAAGCCCCATTACTTACCATATCAGATAAGAGAAATTGCTGCAGCTACATATATTTTACATCCTGGCCCTACATAGTTCACTATTTGCATCACTTACCAAAATATTACATGTGGTCATATATGCTTGGAAAGTGGAGATGCCATAGAACGTCAAAAAAGTAAACATTGCTGGAGACACATTGTCGTTTTGGAGAAGACATCGCGTTTGCTAGCGAAGAGATTTGTTGTGGCAAATGAACTTGGCCTGGGAATTGCCAGGAACCTCACGATAAGATATATGCATCCGCATTGCGAGTCTCATGATTCTATACGTATTGCGATTCGATACTGTGATTTTATTGCGCACCATATGTCTGTTGCAGAGGGATCAGAAAGCCATGAGAACGAGTTTTGATCAGTCATGGAAATAAAAGTGCTGAAAACTAATTGGCTCCCAATGTGAAAAGATTGAGAACAAGCTATGAAGGAACAATAATGGTGTTTTGGTGCAGGTACAGCCAACTAGCGCTAAAATATTGCGATATTGTCAATACAGTATATCGTAAAGTATCACTATGTAACTCGATTTCTTTCACCCCAATCCCTCAAATTAACGGTAAATAACTGAATTGTTTGCCCCACATTTAGCTAAGATGATTAGCTAGCCAGCTAAAATGTTTTATTTAGTTAGCAGTCGCATCTACAATAGTTTACTGTCAATAACATGTCTCCAAAAATGGCGTGGTGTCTCCAATTGTGTTGACATTTTACAATTGCAATGCGCATCCATGAGTATCCACTTTCTGTAGCTCAGCTGGTAGAGCATGGTGCTTGTAACGCCAAGGTAGTGGGTTCGATCCCCGGGACCACCCATACACAAAAATGTATGCACGCATGACTGTAAGTCGCTTTGGATAAAAGCGTCTGCTAAATGGCATATTATTATTATTATTATTATTATTATCTGAAGAGAGCCCCGAAACATTGTGTGCAGACATTTTATGCAATAAATGAAGTAGGTTCAATCTAGTAGTTCTGATCTTCTGATTGGTCCTGATGAGTTGGGCGAGGTCACCTCCAGGCTACTGTCACTGTTGCATTGGCTCTGAGTCGGGTTCTCTGTCTTCAAATGTTCAGCCTAAGAGAGGGGATTTTTGTGTGTGTGTGTGTGTGTGTTTAACAGTGATGATGTGTGTGTGTGTGTGTGTGTGTGTGTGTTTAACAGTGATGATGTGTGTGTGTGTGTGTTTGTGTGTGTGTGTGTCCTCAGAGCAAGAACTCGTGAGTTGGAAGAACTGAGAGGCCTATGGCGTGGGTGTTGTCCTTGGCCACCTGCTGACAAGGCTGACAAGATAGGACCCTTTTGTCCATTGTTATTGGATAGGAACAGAACTTATAACCAGCTCCTGACCTAAATAGATCTTAGCACAACATTTTACTCAACATATCATATTCCATATTCACTATAACAAATATATTTACTACGACATTAGCAAGAACCGCCACATCCTCAGCCGGCTAATCCAGTGTGTGAAGTTTTGCGGAGTGTTTGAGTTAGCTTTGCGAGGCAAAGATGAAACTGAGGGCTCCACCAACCCTGGTAAGCCAACACTTTTGAGATCAGTCAATAAATGCTTCTGGTATTGACTTATATGCTGCCCCTGTCTTCATGTTGTTGCTGGACATATCTTTTTTTTAAATGTGTGTAGGTCACCTAAATCATCAGAAAAATTGCCCCTCCTGAGAATTTTTTCAGGAGCCGCCACTGTTCAAATACCAAACGTGCCCGAGCTAGCTAACGTTAGTAGCAGTTATGTGTTGTCACAAGCTGATTGATTTCTGTGTAAGCAACAAATAGTAAGATGGCTTACCTTGAGGATATTCAATTGACTCTGATCATTGCCCTCTCTTTTAAACGACATTTAGGTTAATAGGTTTAGCTAAATATATTTGGTAGTTTAAGGTCTTTATTTGCGAATAGCTAGCTAGCTACTTCCTTGCAAACATCTTCAAAACCGTTTGTAATCTGGTTACTTCCTGCTTTCAGAGAGGAATTATGGGAGTTGGTCATACCACCGCAGCAATGGAAACTGACAGCTGACTGAATAAATCTTTTCTCTGGCAAGTTTTTGTTTTTGTTTAGAAGCTAACTAACTAGCTAGCTAGTCAAAGATATAATGTTAACAAGCTACATGCAATTTAAAACTCATGTTATTAGCTAGCTAGCACCTCCCTCCAATAACTTCGTTTTCTAGTTGTATAATCGCATGGGGGTAGTTTAGCTAGCTAGCAAACTAACTAGGCAGTTACGTGAGCTGGCTTACGCTAGCTAACGTTAATGCTAACTTTGCAATCAAGACAGAGGGACTAGATCACTAGCTAGCTAACGTTAGCTTTACCAGTTACAAGCTCCACCATGTTCCACGGGGAACGGGCTCCTCTTCCAACCTGTGGAGGCGGTCTGCTCCGCGGTAACCGCACGAGGTCATACGGCAGTCTTGTACAATCCAACCTTTCTCCGGTACGACAAAGACGAATTCAACACCAAGTTCAACCAGGAGAGACGTTGCAAGGACTCGCGTTGAAATATGGAGTATCTGTGAGTAGTTATACATTGGCATTGCCATTCTTCCAAAATGTTTGAGTATTTGAAATGTTGGCCCAGCAGCCAGCCTGTCAAGAAGGAGTTTTCTACTGCATGACAACTCAAAATGGGCAATTTGTAGGCTTATGCTATGGTGATCACTTTCTTTACCTTCATAAACCCACATCGTCTGCAATTTTCTCTTTTTAACAGATGGAACAAATCAAAAGAGCAAATAGACTGTACACGAATGACTCAATATTCCTAAAGAAGTCTCTTTCTATCCCTGTGCTGTCAGACGACTACAGTGATGTTAATAATGGGGTAGATGTGACTGAGGAGGACTCAGGCCAGGTACAGGACAGTACAAGTAAAGAAGGCTCTACTCAAAATGGGAAGCCAGTGAACAACTCTGAAAAGACACAAGAAGAAAGCACATCAGAACTTTCTCCAATGGATTTCTTGAAAAGGATGGATGGTATGATCAGCCAGTGCCAAGCAAGCAGCTGTGAAAAGATGCCAAGAGGGAGAGAAACGGTAAATAAACCCAGATAAAGTCATACCGTACGATGCTGACCTGTCATGAACTAGTGGCCAGTCTATGCAGAAATCGCTCCGCCATTTTCTGGTTGCAAAGAATCTAATAGTTTGCCTAATTTCAGTTTGGGACAAAGCAAGCAAGTATAGTGTGGATAATTATTGTACCATCTAATATATATATATATATATATTCTTTATATTTATTTTTATTTATTTTATCCCAGCCCATGTCCCCGCAGGAGGCCTTTTGCCTTTTGGTAGTCCGTCATTGTAAATAAGAATTTGTTCTTAACTGACTTGCCTAGTTAAATAAAGGTAAAACAAAAAAATACAAAATAATAATTGCTCACATAGAACATATCTGTGAATTTGGTCGGGTCACCCAAAAAGTTACATATTGCAGCTTTAACTTTGATGAAATGCTAATATCAATTTAAAGGAGTAGGGTGTCAATGTGATGATGTCATGACATCAATGGCATATCATTATGTCAGGTTCCCAAACCTTTTTGGCCCGTGACCCCATTTTGATATAAAAAATTGCGCCACCCCACCATGTAAAAAAAATTTATGTAATAAACGGCCAATGTTTACTATTTTAAATTGGGGCTAAGACAGTCTATTACAAATCAGTCTGAAAGTACTTTTGACAGTATTTCAATCTGAAGGAAGTATGGTTTGAAGTGACAGAAATGCAACAGAAGGTATAGGGAAGTTCAGAAGATCATCAGGCAATATTTTTGTATGATATTCTGTTTAAAAAAAAGTCTGATTTAGTTCCTGGTCTTTTCCACTCTTTTAATGATTCCTCTGCGGCTTTGTGGGCATTGTATCTCCCGAGTGGCGCAGTGGTCTAAGGCACCTCCCTACAATAACTGTGCCACTGTGAGATCCTGGTTCGAATCCAGGCTCTGTCGTAGCCGGCCGTGACCGGGAGACCCATGGGGCGGCGCACAATTGGCCAAGCGTCGTCCAGGGTAGGGGAGGGAATGACTGGCAGGGATGTAGCTCAGTTGGTAGAGCATGGCGTTTGCAACGCCAGGGTTGTGTGTTCGATTCCCACGGGGGGGCAGTATGAAAACTAAAAAAAATAATGTATGCACTCACTAACTGTAAGTCGCTCTGGATAAGAGCGTCTGCTAAATGACTAAAATGTAATTGTAGAGGGAAACAAAGCCTTATCTTTGAGTGATGGGGTCATAATATTTTGTATCTTAAACGGTTCAAAAGATGGAGCCAAATTTGTAGGAAGCAAACAGAAACCGATCTGTTTATTGCAACCGAATCTAGCGGCAACTGGAGGTTACTGACGTAACCCCGGTTCTATAAACCAAACGCAATTTAAAACAAGTGTATTTAAGTTTCTTGCGACCCCATAGTTTGAGAAACACTGTATTATGTGCTTAACTCTTCATATAATGCTTGATTTAGTCAAGCTTCTGTTTATTTCACCTGTTTGGGTTTTCCTTCACAGATTGACGTCTTTGGAAGCAGCTTGTACCAGCAAGACAACAGACCGTCGATTTACGAGGTCAAACAGTGTCACGGTCACCTCCTCTCCCAGAATGCATCAGCAAGCCATACTTGGGGCAGTGCCCCATCACCAAATGCACCAAGAAACTGAGAGAAAGAGAGGATGAGATCTTTGAGTTGTGATTTAATTGCCTCTGTCAGGCAGATCATGGGACACATGTACTAATGCAAAAGTCAAAGGGATTGACCTCCAAGCTAATCTGGCATTACAGATTTAGGACAGTTCTGATTTTCACTGATGAGTAACCTGCTGCTCTATGGACTAGGTACTTGAAAGTTGGTCCTTAGCACTGTTGATATAATTGTTTTTGCTGGGAGGATGAGTTTAATTTGGACATATAAGAAGACTTCTTATTAAGCAAGTAATGAACTATTACCAAGTTATTTAAAGTTGTAGTACATTGATTACATATTATATATTTGCCATGTCCAGAACAGCACTGTCTGGTTGTCCGTTTACTACAGAAAATGAGAGTCAGAATGTGGTACTTTGTTGAGTTGTGTTTGTATGTTAGTGTGATCATGTAACTCTCCAAGTTATGCGCCTTTAAATGTATTTATGTTTGGCGACAGGCGCTAGATCATGTGAGTTATCCTACCTCGTAGTGTCTTATGCAATGTCAGAAATGTGAGAAATATGCAAGTCTTGGAGAACCAATAGAAGTTGACTATACATTTTGTATTTATTATTGAAGCCAATGTGAGTTGGCATAGCGTAGTCTTCATCGGGTGTTTGTGACAATTATGCAATGATGTACATATTTATTTTTAGAAGAATGCTGAGCATTGCACTTTCTTTATCTGATCTTGGCACTAGGTTGTAGTCAGTGGTAAGGTTGCCTTGGTATTTAATTTAATTTTGCCAACCATGATTTATGGATGTATTGTTACAGTACCGAATTGGCCATACTCAATCAAAGTGAGGAACTTGTTGTATCTCCTTGCTATTTCTAGGGAAAGGCAAAACGAAATTCCTCTGGTATAGGTTCCTTTTTGTTTCACACTGTAAACTTTTCTGCGGTTTAAATAAATCCAGAGGTGTAGTTGCGACGTACAAGATATAATTTATTTTGCCATAGTTATTTCAGAAACATCTGGCCTGGTTACTTGTTTTGATATGTGATGTTACTGTTGGTTCACTAGTTTTGTCCCTATTTTACCCAGGTATTTCCATTTTGCCCACTACCTACAGTACCAGTCAAAAGTTTGGACACACCTACTCATTCAAGGGTTTTTCTTTATTTTTACTATTTTCTACATTGTAGAATAATAGTGAAGACATCAAAAGTATGAAATAACACCTATGGAATCATGTAGTTACCAAAAGAGTGTTAAACAAATCTAAATCTATTTTATATTTGAGATTCTTCAAATAGCCACCCTTTGCCTTGATGACAGCTTTGCACACTCTTGGCATTCTCTCAACCAGCTTCACCTGGAATGCTTTTCCAACAGTCTTGAAGGAGTTCCCACATATGCTGAGCACTTGTTGGCTGCTTTTCCTTCACTCTGCCGTCCGACTCATCCCAAACCATCTCAATTGGTTTGAGGTCAGGGGATTGTGGAGGCCAGGTCATCTGATGCAGCACTCCATCACTCTCCTTATTGGTAAAATAGCCCTTACACAGCCTGGAGGTGTGTTGGGTCATTGTCCTGTTGAAAAACAAATGATAGTCCCACTAAGCCCAAACCAGATGGGATGGCGTATCGCTGCAGAATGCTGTGGTAGCCATGCCGGTTAAGTGTGCCTTGAATTCTAAATATATCACAGACAGTGTCACCAGCAAAGCACCCCCACACCGTAACACCTCCTCCATGCTTTACGGTGGGAAATACACATGCAGAGATCATCCGTTCACCCACACCAAGTCTCACAAAGACACAGCGGTTGGAACCAAAAATCTCAAATTTGGACTCCTGACCAAAGGACAAATTTCCACCGGTCTAATGTCCATTGCTCGTGTTTCTTGGCCCAAGCAGGTCTCTTCTTCTTATTGGTGTCCTTTAGTAGTGGTTTCTTTGTAGCAATTCGACCATGAAGGCCTGATTCACACTGTCCCCTCTGAACAGTTGATGCTGAGATGTGTCTGTGACTTGAACTCTGTGAAGCATTTATTTGGGCTGCAATTTCTGAGGCTGGTAACTCTAATGAACCTATCCTCTGCAGCAGAGGTAACTCTGGGTCTTCCATTCCTGTGGCGGTCCTCATGAGAGCCAGTTTCATCATAGCGCTTGATGGTTTTTGCGACTGCACTTGAAGAAACTTTCAATGTTCTTAATGTAACGTATTGACTGACCTTCATGTCTTAAAGTAATGATGGACTGTCGTTTCTCTTTGCTTATTTGAGCTGTTGTTGACATAATATGGACTTGGTCTTTTACCAAACAGGGCTATCTTCTGTATACCCCCCTACCTTGTCACAACACAACTGATTGGCTCAAACGCATTAAGAAGGAAAGAAATTCCACAAATTAACTTTTAAGAAGGCACACCTGTTAATTGAAATGCATTCCAGGTGACTACCTCATGAAGCTGGTTGAGAGAATGCCAAGAGTGTTTAAAGCTGTCATCAAGGCAAAGGGTGGCTATTTGAAGAATCTCAAATATAAAATATATTTGTTTAACACTTTTTTGGTTACTACATGATTACATGTGTTATTTCATAGTTTTGATGTCTTCACTATTATTCTACAATGTAAAAATAAATAAAACCCCTTGAATGAGTCCAAACTCATTCAAGTGTCCAAACCTTTGACTGGTAGTGTATGTATCACATTGTTGTTAATTTGTTGATGAATTGCACATATTGTACATTTAATAACACGAACTAAAGATGTAAAGTCAATATATTCACAAATAGACCATTTAAAAAAAAGGCACCAGGCATTTATTTTTTTCCAATCCTATGATGTACAAGGCCCAAATAAGACTGAATTATTTTAGAGCCAGTTCTTAAATATTCCAATACAGTTTCTCTTTGGGTCTTATAAAATGTCTTGTATCTCCACAGTAGATGTGCACTGTTTTTGTAAATATGCTTTTCCTTTTTCAATGATACGTGCAGTACTGAGTCATTGCCAGCTAGACCACTAGATGGTAGTACTCTATTCTTATATTCTTATATTTCACCTCTTGCTTTTAACCCTTGTTTCCATTCTGTCAGACAGTATTGTGAAATCCTTGAGGTTTCTCTTTCCCTATACAGTACATAATATGGAACTTAAGAGAGAGAAAAAACAGCAGAAAAACAGGAAGAGTAGTAAATGAGTATGTGAAACCTTGGATGGAAATTCCACTGTATAAAAATCAGGTGGTTTGACACAATCTTAGCCTAATCCTGACTTTCCAGGAACTCCATCCTTTGAGACACAATTCAACAGGAGACATTAACTTTACATCATCCTGCATATTCTCATATTGTTTCACTTTGTGGAGTACCCTTTTGGAAAATAACAGATCAGTGAGTGACTACATCAAGTAAAACTTGGGTCACAAATCTCGCCAGTTCTGATTTAGAGCATGGTCACTTCCTGTCCTTGCACACAGTCCTCTCTTGAGTTCTAAGCAGACCCCTCCAAGCAGATATCCCAGTGTCTCTCTCACAATCATAGACTTGCTCACATCTCATAACGTCCCCTCCTCCAGCAGATGGTTGAGGCCGGTGCAGATTTTGGTGAGGTTTGGGTTTAAAGGGTCCGTCAGGGTTGTACAGCTGGGTCAGAAGCTCGGGATCGGCGTAATGGTTGAATACGTGGTTAATGCGACCATGGGATTTGGGCGTGAGGTGGGAGTCAACTAGCTTCAACAGCAGATCTCTGCATCCTGTCAGGATCTCCGACATTACTGTTTTGTCAAAGGTGAACTCCACCTGAACAAGAAGAAGTGGGAAATAGAGATATGATGACAATGTTGTTATTATGTTGTCATCCTCTTTTATCTGTTTTCATAGAAACTGATGGGCCGTTAATACATAGAGGTATATGATCGATTAACTCACTGTAACATGATACTGTTATACAAGGTGCCGGCATGTTTACCTCACAGAAGCTGATGGCTGTCATGGCTCCTTGATGCAGCTTCTTCTTGAAGTCCTGGGCCAGACTCAGCTCCTCTGGGCTAAAACGGTTGTGTCTGAACAGCACGCCGATCTTCACTGCTATCTTGATCAGGTCCTTCACCACCTTCTGGGCCTCGGAGCGGTTGCCTGAATACTCTTTGGAAACGCGGTAGAGCTCGTCCAGGATCTCACTGCTGGTGTCGTCTATGAACATATGAACCATGGACTTGTTGGCCATGTGGCTGAGGATCTTCTTCTGGGCCTGCATGGCCATATCCTTGGAGCTGAACGACTCCATGCTTACCTGGGGTTTGGGAGAGAGAAGTGAGCAGAGATCGCTTATTATGGTATTTCTAACTCATAGCTCAGCTGTGCCACAGGATTTCTGCTGAGCTCCCTCAGTTCAGTTTTCTGGGCTTTTTGTTTTTGTATCACAGAGAATCCAACTGAGACATACATTAGGCCCAGGGAATGTTCCATGGGTAATACCCACCGAGGCTACAGCCTCTCCCCACACCCAGTGTCCCTGTCAGGGGAGTGATGATACAGAGAGCCACCCCTCATGGGAGGACATGAGTGTACCTACATCACGTAAACACACAAAACTGTTGCACCACACACCGTTTAACAGGACTAGTGTCATTGCAGCTTGTCCTGCAGCTGTGTTGCAGGTTAATTTGATGTATTTAATATCAAATTAACACAGTAGGTTACATGGTACACCTGTGGAATTGGGCCTAGCCTACATGTAACAAATAATCTAATGCTCAGAAGGTACCACTTTCTAGTATAAGCCTTTATACATGGATGAAATTGTTATTTGTGTATCTTTACATTGTGGCCACATCATTTCGACATCATTTTCAACATTGTAAAAATGGGCATGTACTACGTATATAAAGGTTACACAATTCCTACCATTGGTTTCTGTTACATGTTGAGAGCATACACAATCATCCTGTGCTGATAATTTCAGTGCTGAATCCCCTCTTAAGGCCTGTGTGGACAAGTATGTGAGAGAGGCAGGTAGGCTGCATAGCTCAGGCATGTTTCTACAAGTGCTCCTAGATTGCATCAGAACAGGGGGAATGGAGAAAGTCATGGCCCTAGACCCAATGGCTATCCTTCACTCTTAGAAAAAAGGGTTCCAGGTTCATAGGAAAAACTATTTTTGCTTACAGGTAGAAGAACCCTTTGGCCTTCCATGTAGAACCCTCTGTGGACAGGGTTCTCCTATAGGAACAGCCGAAGAGCCCTTTTAGGTTCTAGATAACACCTTTTTTTTTTCCTAAGAGTGTATATTTACTGGCTTGGAATCCTCCCTTAGGCAAAGGTCTTACATTGAGGGCATCCTTTAAGTGGCAACAAGGCTTTCACACAGATGGGTCTTTTTAAATTGCTTCAGGGCCGTATTCACAAAGGGTCTCAGACAGACAGGAAATGGTCCTATTCTGAAAGGATTTATGAATACGGGTCCAGGAGTGTGTGCACTCGTGCATGCATGTGTGATCCAAATGACAGTAATCTATCTGACTCACAATTGATGCAGTAAGCACTGAATGCAAATGACTTTTCCACCAATAAATCATATGATCCTGACATACTAATAAGCATACCTCGCTAATAGGCTATGTTCCATAATCAGCTAACACACATCTCCCATATGACATCCCACTGGGTTTTTATTACATGCTTATCCCAGTGTCACATTTCTAATGGTACGCTCCAGTACAAAGCCTCAGCTCTCTGTGGGAACATTCATTAGATTAATTTCCCTTAACGATGATAATGGAAGTGGAACAGCACGATAGCTATTTCAGATTCGCTCTCAATCTCATTCCAGTGCAGAAAAGCCCAGTGGGGATTGAGAGACGTGCACACCCATCAGCCATGTATCCTCCCTCCAAAAATATGGAGCCACAGCTGGAGACAGCTGGCTCTTTGGCTGGGCTTAAAGGAAAGTTCACTCTGTTTATTTGACTAGTCTGCTAAGGGTCAATTGTTTACAGTATAAATATACTTTTTTGGTTGTCTTCATGCGACAGCCGAGAGTACAATAAAAACCGCTCTCCTGTAATAGACAGCAAAGGGCGGACTGATAATGCATTTTATGTGTACACAGTTCATGTGGAGTACAGCAACAATGATCATGTACACATTTAAAGAGCACTCAAAAAGGTCAATTTGAGTTGCTATCCATTAGGCTATGGATGGAAGAGCACTAACTTCTCCTATAACAAACCAGACATTATTACACTTTCAGGAATAGGAAAAGCCAAGCAATGTGGGTCTTCCATGACCAGTGTTAGGAGGGCAGGTTGTGTGGGTCAAGAAGAGCTGTGCTGACTGACTTGGAGATAGTGATCGCTGATTGGAAGATTATGCGCAGGGGGCCGGGGTGGGACAGGGAAATATTTAGCATTCCATAGATGACTGCTGTGTGTACGTGTGTGTGTGTGTGTGTGTGTGTGTGTGTGTGTGTAGGTAAATCCTCTGGACTCTCACAGGGCTTAGCAGGGGAATTGGGGAGTCCCTTCCACTTCCCTGGACAGAATGTGACTACTGCTGCTATTACAAACCACCAGGTCCAGCAGACATGTTCCACTAACACTAGCCCTGGAGGCTTATGTCACCCACTGCCTGTCACCAGACTTGAGTGGTATTATGGGGCATTGAGGACTCCCAGTTCATATAGTGTATGTTCAGAAGGGCGAAATGTTTAGGGTATTTCAGATAAAATATATCATATAGGATGGACATGACTTTTAATAATATGAAACAGAGAATATATGCAGTTCTACCACCTCATTGAACACACTCCTGGTGCCATTATCCTGAGCTCAGGTCCTTTCTTTTCAATTGAGGACCTCACAAAAGTGCGGAACTTTCCAGTTTCTCTCTCTCAGCATTCAGTTGGTATAGGTTTCTAAATCAGGCTATGTCCCGTTTGAGCAGGTTCAGCATGTGGCACAATAATGGACCAAAAACTGGCATCACAACAGTATTGCTTCATTAACAATGGTGTTGGACTGATAGTGTTAATTCAATGAATGCTTGCTGTTTGATTCTGGCAGTTTCTCATTGAAAAGTGTTCATACAGTATAATATTTGCACGTTTTGTCAGTCTTGTAACAAGTCTTTGAAGAGTTGTTGTTCAAGACTGACACACAACTCTGCTGGCTTAATAGGGAAGCGAAACAGAGCAGTTAGTTTGTGGTGAGAAAATCATCACCAATCTTGTTTTTACCCCTTACTGTCTGTCCAACACATTGCTGTGTCATTTCCCTGTCTTTGTCTTTCACTCTGACTGGCTCTCTGGTACTCTCAATCCATGTAGGCTAGTAGAGGAAAATAATGTCCACAGCTCAAGGGTTTGATTGTGCAAGCTCCACCAGACACAGATGGTTTCTCTTCTCAGTTATAAAGCTGTCTGTCAGGGGTGGGTTCTGTTTGTACCTGTTCCAGCATGACTCTGAGTGTACGTACACGCCTCCCAAGTCAAGTGTAAGTTAGAAAAGTATCGAAGAGGAATTCACACATGATCTTATTTGGTTCTTCAGTACCACGTTCCTTCTCAATTATCCACATAGGCCTAAACTGTATTGAAAGATATAACAAAAAACGACAAGCTTGCTATAATAATAACACAAGTGTTATATTTGCAAGAGTGTATGTTATGTCTGTCAAAGGTATCTGTGCATAGAAATACATGGTTGAGTTGTTATCAGATAGAGAAAGCCCTGAGAGCCTTCTTACCTGTGTGTGTGAGAGTCCCCCTCCCTCCTTTGTGTCAAATGTCTAAGTCCCCACGGCACGTGGCTCAGGTTGTCAGCATTGAGCACTCGTTAATGGAATCCCTTCATCTTACCAGGTGAAAATAAAAGAAAGTCCCTCTGTGTCGCTTCTATCTTTGCTGCTCGCCACCCTGTCTCAAGATAATTTTCAGTTGTACTTCCTTGAGGAACTAAATTGCTATGACACACCCCTTAGTGTGTTTCTCTCTCTCTTTCTTCTCTCTCTCTCTTTTCCCTCTAAAATTGAAATTTAAACTTTTGTTCCTCTTCAAACTACAGCATCTTTCTCTTGCTCTCCTTCCTCGTCATACTTTATCACTCTCCCTGTTTCTTTTTGTTTCTCTCTCTCATCCACTCTGTCCCTCTCTCTCTCTCTCTCTCTCTCCCTCTCTCCCTCTCCCTCCCTCTATCTGCTGACAGTGGGCCTCTGCTTGTCCTGACAAGTGAAAACCCCAGAAAGAATTTAGCAATAATCCAGTGATGCAGTCGTTTGAAAGGGGAGCGGCTTAACCCTTTTTGTGTTCACCATTGCAGGAATGCAGCCTCTGTCAGCAGTGGACTCCGTGTCATCTCTGTTCTCCAGCAATGTATAAATTCATATAGTTCATATGTTAATAAACCTTTAACATTTTCGCTGCTTTACTGTTGTCATTTGTTATTTTGACCCTGGTGACATAGTACAGTATCAAGGGATTCAACCGTATGGAGTGTATACTGTATATAATAATAATAATATAATAATAATATGCCATTTAGCAGACGCTTTTATCCAAAGCGACTTACAGTCATGCGTGCATACATATTATTATTTTTTGTGTATGGGTGGTCCCGGGGATCGAACCCACTACCTTGGCGTTACAAGCGCCGTGCTCTACCAGCATAACTCTATAACTACATTGGCATAAATGAACATTATTTCAAAATACTGAGCTCACATTGGTTTGAAATGGAGGGAAGTCAGTAAAGACTGATGGCTATATAAGACCTATTTGCCAGCTTTGTTTGCATTGGTTGCCATAGATTTTATCTCTCCTCATGTTTTCTTAGTTTGAATTGATGTTGAATTTGTGAAAAGCAAATACATAGTCATAGGTAGACTGAGGTAATAGTACATACAGTGCCTAGTGAAAGTCTACACATCCCTTGCACATTCTTCACATTTTGCTGCCTTAAAATATAATCTAAAAAGGCATTAAATTAGATTTTCAAGTGAAAGAAAATTATAGAACATTTTCCAAATGAATTAAAAACAAAAACAATGTATGTCTTCACACCCCAGAGTTAAAACTTGGTGGAAGCACCTTTGGCAGCCATTACAGCTGTGAAGAGTCTACCAACCTTGCACAACTCTTCGGGCATGGTATATCCATTGTTTTTGTCACAATTGCTCAAGCTCAGTAAATTTGGTTTGGAATCAATGATGGACAGAAACATTCAAACCTTGTCTCTGATTTTCAAGCAAATTTAAGTCAGGACTGACATTGGATGACTCAGAAACACTCAACACTTTGTCATTAACATTTGTGTAATTGTTCCTCTGAAAAGTAAAACTCTATCCCAGGGTTAGGTTTCTAGAAGACTGAGGTGGGTTTTCCTCTAACTTTTTACCTGGGCTTTGTTCCTTTCATATTTATTTTGATCCTGACAAACTCCCCAGACCCTGCCGGTGACAAGCATACCCAGAACATGATGCTGCCACCACAATACTTGAAAATATTGTATTGGATTCGACCCAAACCTGTAGTTTTTAATTTAGGCCAAAAAGTAAATGGATTTGCCATGTTGTCTTGCAGTATTACTTAGCAAACAGAATGAATGATATGAAGTGGATTTTTAAACATAGGTTTCCTTCATTTTCACATTTTCATACTGGCCAGTAATGTGGAGTGAATGTAATGTTGTTGATCCTCTGTATTTTTCAAGTATTGTGGTGGCAGCATCATGTTATGGGTCTGCTTGTCACCGGCTGGGAGTGGGGAGTTTCACTAGCAACTGTATATTCCAGATATCCTAGTCTCGGATCTTGAGTTATAATGTGGGGTGAATTTGATCAGTCTCAACAATTCCTAATAAGGGAAGTGTGTTTTGTGTTTACACTGACCACAATTCATGAATGCTCTGATTCATACAGGCTTGGCCATTACCTGATTCAAAAGCACTCTGTTTATCTGTAGGTTTATGTGAACAACATCCAGCTGGACCAAACAGCCTGCTGAGGCTCAACCCATAAAAAAAAGCTCAATCCAATGGGGCCAAGGCCTTTGAGCCAATGATTGTTTTCAGGTGTCGGGGTGAGAGGTCAGACCAAGGCCCAGTTGAACTGAAGGGAGAGTCTGAACGGATACAAGCCCACAGAGTGTGCAGTGGGGATTCAAAGACACCTGCACCTTTGTGTTTATTTTCTCTTTCCTTCTGCACGAAATTAACTGACTGGAGATAGTGAACCACAACTGAAAAAGTGGGCCTGTCACCGTGGCAACAGACAGGAAATAGTGCTTAAGCGGTTTCCTGACGGCTTCCTCTTAATCATGTAATGACATCTCACTCAGAAATGTCTACAAGGAGAGTTCAGATGTGTGTGTGTGTGTGTGTGTGTGGTAGGTAGGTCTGTAGCACCCACTAACCCTTAAGTCTTCATACCCCTTGACTTGTTCCACATTTTGTTGTTACTGCCTGAATTCAAAATGGATTAAATAATATTATTTTTTCCCATCTACATACCCCATAATGACAAAGTGAAAACATGTTTTTAGAAATGTTAGCACATTTATTGAAAATGGAACACCCACATATCTAATTTATATAAGTATTCACACCCCTTTGCTATGACACTCCAAATTGAGCTCAGGAGCATCCAATTTCCTTTGATCATCCTTGAGACGTCACTACAACTTGATTGGCGTCCACCTGTGGCCAATTCAATTGTTTGGACATGATGTAGAAAGAAACACACCTGTCTATATAAGGTCCAACAGTTGACAGTGCTGTCAGAGCAGAAACTCTACCAGGAAGTCAAAGGAACTGGCCGTAGATTTCCAAGACAGACTTGTGATGTGGCATATACTACTCTGACAGAACTACAGTCTCTACAGCACAGTCTCTACAGCACTTCACCTGTCTCTACTGCACTTCACCAATCTGGACTTTATGGGAGAGTGGGCAGACGGAAGCCACTCCTGAGAAAAAGGCACATGACAACATGCCTGGAGTTTGCAAAAAGGCACATGAAAGACTGAGAGCATAAGGCAAAAGATCATTTGGTCTGATGATACACAAATTGAACTCTTTGGCCTGAATGCAAAGCGCTACAGTGAGGGAAAAAAGTATTTGATCCCCTGTTGATTTTGTACGTTTGCCCACTGACAAAGAAATGATCAGTCTATAATTTTAATGGTAGGGTTATTTGAACAGTGAGCGACAGAATAACATCAACAAAATCCAGAAAAGAGCATGTCAAAAATGTTCTAAATTGATTTGCATTTTAATGAGAGAAATAAGTATTTGACCCCCTCTCAATCAGAAATATTTCTGGCTCCCAGGTGTCTTTTATACAGGTAACGAGCTGAGATTAGGAGCACACTCTTAAAGGGAGTGCTCCTAATCTCAGCTTGTTACCTGTATAAAAGACACCTGTCCACAGAAGCAATCAATCAATCAGATTCCAAACTCTCCACCATGGCCAAGACCAAAGAGCTCTCCAAGGATGTCAGGGACAAGATTGTAGACCTACACAAGGCTGGAATGGGCTACAAGACCATCGCCAAGCAGCTTGGTGAGAAGGTGACAACAGTTGGTGCGATTATTCGCAAATGGAAGAAACACAAAATAACTGTCAATCTCCCTCGGCCTGGGGCTCCATGCAAGATCTCACCTCGTTGAGTTGCAATGATCATGAGAACGGTGAGGAATCAGCCCAGAACTACACGGGAGGATCTTGTCAATGATCTCAAGGAAGCTGGGACCATAGTCACCAAGAAAACAATTGGTAACACACTATGCTGTGAAGGACTGAAATCCTGCAGTGCCCGCAAGGTCCCCCTGCTCAAGAAAGCACATATACAGGCCCGTCTGAAGTTTGCCAAAGAACATCTGAATGATTCAGAGGAGAACTCAACTCGTCGTGTTTGGAGGAGGAGGAATGCTGCCTATGACCCCAAGAACACCATCCCCACCGTCAAACATGGAGGTGGAAACATTATGCTTTGGGGGTGTTTTTCTGCTAAGGGGACAGGACAACTTCACCGCATCAAAGGGACAATGGACGGGGCCATGTACCGTCAAATCTCGGGTGAGAACCTCCTTCCCTCAGCCAGGGCATTGAAAATGGGTCGTGGATGGGTATTCCAGCATGACAATGACCCAAAACACACGGCCAAGGCAACAAAGGAGTGGCTCAAGAAGAAGCACATTAAGGTCCTGGAGTGGCCTAGCCAGTCTCCAGACCTTAATCCCATAGAAAATCTGTGGAGGGAGCTGAAGGTTTGAGTTGCCAAACGTCAGCCTCGAAACCTTAATGACTTGGAGAAGATCTGCAAAGAGGAGTGGGACAAAATCCCTTTTGAGATGTGTGCAAACCTGGTGGCCAACTACAAGAAACGTCTGACCTCTGTGATTGCCAACAAGGGTTTTGCCACCAAGTACTAAGTGGTCCTCTGTAGCTCAATTGGTAGAGCATGGCGCTTGTAACGCCAGGGTAGTGGGTTCGATCCCCGGGACCACCCATACCTAAAAAATGTATGCACACATGACTATAAGTCGCTTTGGATAAAAGTGTCTGCTAAATGGCATATTATTATAAGTCATGTTTTGCAGAGGGGTCAAATACTTATTTCTCTCATTAAAATGCAAATCAATTTATAACATTTTTGACATTCGTTTTTCTGGATTTTTTTGATGTTATTCTGTCTCTCACTGTTCAAATACACCTACCATTAAAATTATAGACTGATCATGTCTTTGTCAGTGGGCAAACGTACAAAATCAGCAGGGGATCAAATAATTTTTTCCCTCACTGTATGTCTGGAGAAACCAGTCACACCTCATCACCCGTCTAACACTATCCCTACCGTGAAGCATGGTGGTGGCAGCATCATGCTATGGTGATGCTTTTCAGCGGCAGGGACTGGGAGACTGGTAAGGATAGAGGGAACAATAAATGGAGCCAAATACAGGTAAATCCTTGATGAGAACCTGCTTCAGAGTGCAAATGACCTTAGATGACCCCAAGCATACAGCCAAAGCAATGCTGGAATGGCTTCAGAACAAGAATGTGAAAGTCCTTGAGTGGCCCAGACTTGAATGACATTGAAAATCTGTGGAAAGACTTGAAGATTGCTGTTTACCGCCGCTCCCTAAATTGAGATGTGAAAAGCTGTAATCACCGCCAAAGGTGCTTCTACAAAGTATTGACTCAGGGGTGTAAATACTTACATAAATTTGCAAACATTTCTAAAAACATGTTTTCACTTCCATTATGGGGTATTGTGTGTAGATGGGTGAGATTTTATATATATATATACAGTGGCGGAAAAAAGTATTTAGTCAGCCACCAATTGTGCAAGTTCTCCCACTTAAAAAGATGAGAGAGGCCTGTAATTTTCGTCATAGGTACACGTCAACTATGACAGACAAATTGAGATTTTTTTTCTCCAGAAAATCACATTGTAGGATTTTTAATGAATTTATTTGCAAATTATGGTGGAAAATAAGTATTTGGTCACCTACAAACAAGCAAGATTTCTGGCTCTCACAGACCTGTAACTTCTTCTTTAAGAGGCTTCTCTGTCCTCCACTCGTTACCTGTATTAATGGCACCTGTTTGAACTTGTTATCAGTATAAAAGACACCTGTCCACAACCTCAAACAGTCACACTCCAAACTCCACTATGGCCAAGACCAAAGAGCTGTCAAAGGACACCAGAAACAAAATTGTAGACCTTCACCAGGCTGGGAAGACTGAATCTGCAATAGGTAAGCAGCTTGGTTTGAAGAAATCAACTGTGGGAGCAATTATTAGGAAATGGAAGACATACAAGACCACTGATAATCTCCCTCGATCTGGGGCTCCACTCAAGATCTCACCCCGTGGGGTCAAAATGATCACAAGAACGGTGAGCAAAAATCCCAGAACCACACGGGGGGACCTAGTGAATGACCTGCAGAGAGCTGGGACCAAAGTAACAAAGCCTACCATCAGTAACACACTACGCCGCCAGGGACTCAAATCCTGCAGTGCCAGACGTGTCCCCCTGCTTAAGCCAGTACATGTCCAGGCCCGTCTGAAGTTTGCTAGAGTGCATTTGGATGATCCAGAAGAGGATTGGGAGAATGTCATATGGTCAGATGAAACCAAAATATAACTTTTTGGTAAAAACTCAACTCAGTCGTGTTTGGAGGACAAAGAATGCTGAGTTGCATCCAAAGAACACCATACCTACTGTGAAGCATGGGGGTGGAAACATCATGCTTTGGGGCTGTTTTTCTGCAAAGGGACCAGGACGACTGATCCGTGTAAAGGAAAGAATGAATGGGGCCATGTATCGTGAGATTTTGAGTGAAAACCTCCTTCCATCAGCAAGGGCATTGAAGATGAAACGTGGCTGGGTCTTTCAGCATGACAATGATACCAAACACACCGCCCGGGCAACGAAGGAGTGGCTTCGTAAGAAGCATTTCAAGGTCCTGGAGTGGCCTAGCCAGTCTCCAGATCTCAACCCCATAGAAAATCTTTGGAGGGAGTTGAAAGTCCGTGTTGCCCAGCGACAGCCCCAAAACATCACTGCTCTAGAGGAGATCAGCATGGAGGAATGGGCCAAAATACTAGCAACAGTGTGTGAAAACCTTGTGAAGACTTACAGAAAACGTTTGACCTGTGTCATTGCCAACAAAGGGTATATAACAAAGTATTGAGAAACTTTTGTTATTGACCAAATACTTATTTTCCACCATAATTTGCAAATAGATTCATAAAAAATCCTACAATGTGATTTTCTGGATTTTTGTTTCTAATTTTGTCTGTCATAGTTGACGTGTACCTATGATGAAAATTACAGGCCTCTCTCATCTTTTTAAGTGGGAGAACTTGCACAATTGGTGGCTGACTAAATACTTTTTTCCCCACTGTATATATAATATATATATATATATATATATATATATATATATATATATATATTAATCCATTTTGAATTCAGGCTGTAACGCAACAAAATGTGGAATAAGTCAAGGGGTATGAACACTTTCTGAAGGCACTGTACCTTTTCTTTGAGCACAGCTTATGTATAATGTGTTACCTCCTTAGTTAAAAGATCAAGGACATTGGGCCTCCCACCTTAGTGAAGAAATTAATAATCTAGAATAAGTATATTCATTGTCATGATGGGATTTCAGTGTAGGCCTAAAGTCTTTGTCCGCTTTACTGTCTTTTCATTAAACATTTTGGACATTTCCTATTTTCTGACTGATGCTTAGCTGTTTTCTGAGTACACACAATCTCCGCTAGCTGTGTTATCTGATACGGGGCCAGGTAATGTCTAGATAGGAGTGTGTCGATTCAGAGAAGGTCATTGATTTAATCTTATATGTCTGCAGCTGACTGCGACTAGCCTTTTCCCCATCACATGCACTGATAAGTGTGTTGTAGAAAAAAGTTACTATCCCCAGTTTTATAGAGCTATAGCTACCCTTTTAACTTTGCCTTTATCTGTCCCTTGACATTGATCGAACCATGATTTTTTGTGTGTTTATTATTAAGCGAAACATTTAAAGATATCAACAAGGAAATGAACACGTAACATGTTTGTCTGTACAGTTTTTATGGACAAAGAAATGCTAACGTACAGTAAACGTGCAACAAATTACAAATACAAAACAGAAAAGTTAAGCACTTACAGCATTAGGAAAAGCACTATTATATAAATGATTAAAGTCATATTATTCCATCATTAAATACAGTATCAGAAATGTAACTTGGGTCAGTCTTCTCTGAGAACTAGTTAATGCAAATAAAATACAACCACCTCTTGACATCTCATCTTACTCTGTATACCAATCCATTGTGATGCTGTAATTTTAAAAGGTGTTTTCACCGACAGTAATAACTTGATAAATGGTACATGAACTGTACATTTATTGACCTGTTTCCTTTCAACAACACGCACAAATCCATGACATTAGCCAGGTCCTTGTATTACCAAAAGAGGCCCAGTGTTTAACATGTCATCAAGACATGAGTATCTGTACATATTTGTTGGAAGATAAAAGTTTTTTCCCTTTTCAGTAATGTCACATTTATTTAATTTTAGGGGCATCAATGTTTCCTCCATTAATACTTAGGTGGAGTGGTCCCCCCTGTCTACCTCTGTTACTCCACCCTGAATAAATGGACTAATACATTCCATTAGGTGTGGGCATCCCTGAATGTTGATGTGGGGACCCTCAGGTCCTGCCTAAGGAAAAACACAGGATAAACACCAGGGCGTCACACAATATATCGAACATGAAGGCTGGCCCATGATCTGAGATGAGAGGTCTTGACCTCTAGCCTGGTCCCTTTCACAGTAGGGGAAAAACTATAGGGACGTGACTGACCAGCGAAACCATGTTGAATTTTCTAATTGGTTAAGTTAAGGTTCAAGGTTAGGGTTAGTTTCAGGGTTTGCCTTCACAGGACTGTCAATAAGATGCAGGCCAGTCACATCACTTTAGCCACTCCTCTCACAGTAGGCAGCAGGAGGTGCTGCGCATGGGAAGGTGGGTGGGCAGCTTGGTGTGCTGCCTGAAGCTGTTCCTCTTGTTGTTAAGCACTGGGGCGGCGGTGGACAGGGGGGCCGTGGGGGTCTCCTGGGCAGCAGCAGGAGGCACTGCACTCTCCTGCACCGCATTGACCTGCTGGGGAGGAGCCTCGGGCTTGGCCACGCCCCCTTTGTTGTTGTTCTTAGTGTTCTTTTTGACTTTCTTCTCCTGGGGCTCCGTGGGGTCTGTGAGGTCCTCGGGGGCACCCTCTAGTGAAGGTAAGGGCTCTGCAGGCAGCTCTGTGGGGGTGGGCTTGCCCTCTGCCTGCTCCTCATTGGGAATATTCAGGTTGGAGGTGGAGCGCTTGGTGTTGGTGCAGGTGGAGCTGTGTATTGGAACATGTATTTAAAAAATGACCACATAGAGTATGTACAAAAGCAAAGCAAATTACTAGCAGGTGTGTTTTTGTTATGGGAGCCCTTCGATCCACAAACGGGCTGATGCTGGAGCCTTACTAACTCTACAGTAGCGACATTCAATGAACAATTCGCAATCATATGATATAGGGCATCTTGCATTATATCCCTACAGAAGAGATTGGGGTTGCCTCCTCCCCTGCTCCACTCACCCATTGGAGCTCCTGTCCTCTGAGTCCTTCTGTTCACTGCTGTAGCGGAGCTCTGCTGGAGTCTTAAACGACAGGTCCTTCTTCCCCTTCAGCCAATATGTCTTCATGTAGCCTTTACCCTGTGATTGGACAGAATGTAGGCAGAAATAGTACCGTGTTCATGATCCTTGTGTTCAATACCTGTCATGATTATAACTCAGCCAATGGATGGGCCGCAAATGACCATTTTAGGACTTTTGAACTTTGATAAAACTCCTGAAGAGATCAAAATATGTTTGAATAGATAGATTTAATAAATAGATTTAGTGTGGTGCATTTTTGTCTGTTTGGCAGGTGGAGCATCACAGTGCCATGATGGAGCATCGTACACATACCTTCACAAAGATCTTTCCCCTCTCCTCAATTATGTATGGCTCATGTTCCAAGTGATCTTTAGTGGTCTGGCTTATGTGGATCTGCATGCCCTGTACAGACAGACACACAGAGGTTGATGGCTAACATAGTGCTAACTATTCAGCTCACTCAATGTCACATTAACCTACTTGCGGCCTACTTACGAAGTAAATGATTTGCTATACAGTGCTAATTGATCATGTCTGTTAGTGAAATATTTAATATTAAATCCATTTGGATTCAATCACTTTTTGACAGCACCCCTTTTGATTTGAACAAAACCTTCCATATAAAATTGTCCATTGTAGAAGTGCTAAGAAAGTGACCTTTGGACCTGAATGCCAAAACATTCAAGAGATAAAGTTGCTCAAAGTTGACCAATTTTGCATACCCCACCATACCATGAGACATCCATGTCTTCATCACTGGAAAAGATAAACGGTTGATAATTTATAATAATAATATGCCATTTAGCAGATGCTTTTATCCAAAGCGACTTACAGTCATGTGCGCATACATTTTTACGTATGGGTGGTCCCGGGGATCGAACCCACTACCCTGGCGTTACAAGCGCCATGCTTTACCAATTGAGCTACAGAGGACCACATAATATATATATATATATATAATTTAAAAGCTTACAAACAGGGTTGTCAAACTATTTTAAATATATATATATATATTTTTTTTAATGTCATTTCTTTAACATTAAACGTCAATGATCTAAAAACGTGTAAACTCTAATTTTTTTCCTATTTACATACATTGTAGCTTAGACCATATTTGACATAATCTGAGGTTTTTGTGTTGTGACCAATATTCCCTCTAAGCTGTGCGCGGGCACACAGCTCCCCGGCACTAGTGCGCAGAAGAAATATCAGCCCGCGCAGAGAAGCACAAGATTTACCATCACTCAACTTTCTAGAGTTTTCCCCGTTAGTTAACACTATCAACGTTTCCCTTTAATGTGGGGATTGTGATCGAATCTATGCAATATACCGAAACAAAACTAACTATGCAAGAGATTTTGTTGTAGGCAAAACGCATAGGAGTAGGATTCTGTTGCATTGACAGGCACGACTCAGGCCCTTACTCTACACAGACCAGTGCGCCATAACCAATCAGAGCTGCAGTAGGCCTATATGCAAATAGACTATTGCCATATATGGATCTGTGCCATTCACTTTGAACTGGACTGTTTTTACAGCATGAGCAGTCGTGAGTAGATGCGCTTGTTTTGAGATCAAAGCGAGAGCTACATGTAGCGACTTGTGCACATTTGTACATTTGTTCAGATCCTTTGCTAGTTAGTGAGTTATTAGCCCAGTTATAGAACATTTGTAGTCAGCAATGGGGGAGTGATTGCTTCCTACAAGAGCACAAAACGTGTGTATTTCTAGACATCTTTGAAAAGCGAGTCAGGTAAAGAGCTTTTTTCTGTCTTAAAGGGCCAGTGTTGTATTTTGAGACAGGCTTGAATAAGCTAAGTAGCCAAAAGGCAGAGGGTAGCATAATTTGTCTGATTCTCTGTAAAAATGGTATGGGAATAATTATGGTTTCTTGCATCAAACAACACAACAACATTTTCAGTCACTATTGGATAAACAGTTTAATGTCAAGCCCTGCATGTTTTTTTCAAAAGTCTCATGGAATGTAGGCCTACATTGAACCCCACACATTGGCTGCTACTGTAGGCTGAACGACAGAACAGCTATTTCCATGTTAAAATGTTATGGGATGCATTTTCTCCATTGTTTTTGATGGTAGGCCACTCTGGTAGTCCTACATTATGATCAAATAGCCACAGTAGCCTACTTGACCATTGTTAAAACTAACTTAAACCGGGTACAGCATCAGTGTTCACAGTAAATGCGCGCCGGAAGTTGCACAGAATTTTCAGAACGTTCAGGTTTGCGCTCAGCAGACCTGAAATTTGCTCAGTGCTGACATTTTTTTGAGGGAACATTGGTTATGACCGCCATTGGTTGAGACACAACATGCTCTTTAATACAGCATGGGTGTCAATCATAGAAATATAACATGTATGGAACCTTTTGTTTAAATCAAAAGGAATGCTGTCAAAGTGATTGAATTCAAATGGATTTACCCTATAGTGAGGTTATGTTCTAATGGCAGCACTCACCACCCCATTGCTCTCCATGCGGGAGGCAGTGTTGACGGTGTCTCCAAACAGACAGTAGCGAGGCATCTTCAGCCCCACCACCCCAGCCACCACCATCCCTGAGTGGATCCCTGAAGGGAAACAACACACAATGAAGTTCAACTGCTTTACTGAACCTGGATCAGTGGCTCTAGATTCAGGGTGCTTTAAGGGGTATAAATCTGGCAGAATTAACTGAGCAGCACAGTCAGGGCATGGCTAGACAATATCAAGCCTTTGACTTCCTTTTGTCCGGATTATAAAGACACATTGTACAGTACAGTATGTGTATGTTTTATGTCTGTCATGTATGCAGGGTTGGGTAGGTTACTATATAAATGTAATCCGTTACAGTTACATGACCAAAATTGTAATCAGTAACGTTACTTTCGGATTACCCAAACTCAGTAACGTAATCTGTCTAAACTGTCTGTGCCATAGAAATAGAATGACTAGATTGTATTTCAATGGTCTCTGCTCACCGACTCTGATCTGGATGTTGTCTCCAGTGGAGGGGTCTTTGAGGTGGTCGATGGAGCTCAGCATGTCCAGGGCCATGTCACATATGTGGTGGGCATGGAAGGTTGTCTTATTGGGCACACCTGCCACCACCATGTAGGCATCTCGGATGGTCTCCACCTGAATCCAGGGGAATAAAAGTCAAGTAGTATGTTTAGAAGCATTACTGTATACATTATATCCTACCAATGAAACAAACTAAACATTCCACTCTGTAAAACATTGCTACAGCCACTCAGTGCATGATAATAGAGTCTTCCCTTTTTGGTCCCTTGGTTGAGTATTCAGGCATATTGTTCCCACAGAGTCCCTTGTTTTGTATTGTCCCAGTCATTCACCTTGTAGACGTTGTGCTTCTCGCTGAGCGTGTCGAAGACTATGTAGATTTCGTTGAGCATGTCCACCACCTGCATGGGCGTGATGTGGATGCAGATCTCGTTGAACTTCACCACGTCGCTGAATAGGATGGTCACGTCCGGGAACACCTGGGAAACGGAAAGGAAATACCAGCACACTTAGATGCTTGACATTTTACTGTGGTGTTTCTTCTGGCTTGATAGAAATGAGGTGGCTAGTTAGCTCCAGAATTCAATTGAGTCTTATTGTCATTGAATGTTTTGAGCCAACATGGAGGATAGTTTCCTCTACAAACTCTATGGCTGCGTCTGAAATGGCACCCTATTGCCTATATAGTGCACTACTTTTGACCAGAGCTTGGGCACTATATGGTGCACTATATAGGGAATGAGGTGCCATTTTGGATGCACCCTGTATATCTGTACATGTATCTGTAAATATATGGCTCTGGGTTAGTACCTGGCATGTCTCCAGGGCTGTGATACCCTTCCTGAGCCGGTCAGCCACAGCTTTGGGGATCATGGCGTAGAGGAGGGAGTCTCCTCTCTTCTTCTCCTCGTCCAGCTTCTTGATGATCTCCTGGAGCTGGGCGTACTTCTGCTGCTCCTGGAGTGGGAGGAGCCACCAGAGAGAGAGAGAGAGCTGTCAGTCAACTAACTCTTCCTCATCCTTCTTCAAAGGCCTATCCAGCCCCGCCCTTGAGATGGTCTTTGCCTCTGCCTTTCAGTGTGAACTATACACTGCATATGTCTTTATTTGTAATTTTGAAAATAACGCTGCCTATGAGCAGGACTGTGTGTGGGTATAGTAGTATGTCTTGCATTCTTAGCTGAGGCAAACTTGGCCCAGTTAGTAGATGAGTTATATGATAACGTTAACAGTGTACCAAAGTAAGGTTGTGTGTTATTCCAATTCAAGAAAGGTGGTATGTGGTATATATGAAATGTGCATGACTTACCTGGTCAAGAGCCAGCTGAAGTTCAGCCGACTGCTGTGTTCCGGCTAAGATGAGCTCTCGGCTGGAGTCGTGTAGGTTCAGATCGTTCACATAGACGCCCATTTTAATCATGTCCTCCACTGTCTCAATACTGGAAGAGGAAGAAAAGAGAGGAAGAGGAATGAGAGAGACAGCAAGGATGGGATGAGTGGCAGAAAGGGAGATAAGAAGGGATTGAAAAGGGAAGTGGATAAAAGCAACATGCAACAATTTAAAAGATTTTACAGTTCATATAAGGAAATCACTCAATTGAAATAAATTAATTAGGCCCTAATCTATGGATTTCACATGACTGGGCGGGGGCGCAGCCATGGGTGGGCCTGGGAGGGCATAGGCCCTCCCAATTGGGAGCCAGGCCCAGCCAATCAGAATGAGTTTTTCCCCACAAAAAGGCTTTATTACAGACAGAAATACTCCTCAGTTTCATCAGCTGTCCGAGTGGCTGGTCTCAGATGATCCCGCAGGTGAAGAAGCAGGATGTGGAGGTCCTGGGCTGGCGTGGTTTGAGGCGGCTTATTTTAGAGAAATGAACATTCAATTCTCTGGCAACAGCTCTGGTGGACATTTCAGCAGTCAGCATGCCAATTGCAAGCTAACTCAAAACTTAAGACATCTGTGGCATTGTGTTGTGTGACTGAACTGCACATTTTAGAGTGGCCTTTTATTGTCCCTAGCACAAGGTGCACCTGTGTAATGATCATGTTGTTTAATCAGCTGCTTGATATACAACACCTGTCAGGTGGATGGATTATCTTGGTAAAGGAGAAATACTCACTAACAGGGATGTAAACACATTTCTGCACAACATTGGAAAGAAATAAGCTTTTTGTGCGTATGGAAAATTTCGGGGATCTTTTATTTCAGCTCATCAAACATGGGACCAACACTTTACATGCTGCGTTTATATTTTTGTTCAGTATATATTTAAAGCGGTATAAATATGTAATATATTATGCATACTGCACATATTTATAGGCATATAGTAATACTATAAATATTGTATATCATTGTTTTTACTATTTTCATATGCTAATAAACATTTTCATATGCTAATAAACACCATAAGGTAAGGTAAGGACCATCTAAGGTAAGTGTTGGAGCCAAATTCCCTTACGTTCAGTCTCATTATGAATGTTTATGGTTTGTCTTATTAGAATTGTGAAATATTGATTAATTGAAATCATGTTTTGGGTTTTCTATTATGGTTATCATGGGTATTTGAAAGCAATATGGAGCCTCACCTGGGCACACCTCCTTCTTCCCATGTTCCCCTTCCCTATACCCATTTTGTGATTTGGTATTATGGCTCAGGTAGGCCTGGATGGACTATAGTCGATGAAATTACCTTTGTTTGTGAAATACATTTTTGTTTGTTTTTATACTATCGAAGCTTTGGATTCTCCTTTTTTGGTTGCTTTGGAAGCGCGTCTGACCGTGGCATCACATAGCTGTAGCCTCAAGGCAAGTTTTGAATTGGATTACGTATTTCCTTTATAGTAAGATAAGGACTAGGTACTGTAAGGATGTTGTGGGTGGTCTTACATGGGCGTACTGAGGAAGATGAGCGAGTCCCACTGGGGGACGTACTTCATCTGACCCTTCAGGTGGAGGGGCTTCTTGGGAGGTTCCCTCATATCCTCGAAGATGGTTTCACTGCACTTCCCTGGGGATGACGAAGAGCAGGGTGGGGTCATCCACAGCCATAGAACTTGGAAATATTGCTTTGG
>NW_025536591.1:0-55055 GCF_020615455.1 Coregonus clupeaformis
CTTAGCAACCGCGTGACGCAGTATGACAACGTCAACGCGATTGGTCGACAGTCTGCTGGGTGGGACATTATACATTCTTCATTGGATTCTATCTCTTTTCTATAATATCTGTGGAACTGCACCATGCAATGCACCCTGGACTAAAGAGGCAGACAAATAGGAAAAATGTGCTAGACCCTCTGTTAAATTACAAATTTCAATCGGTAGGAATATCGCAGAAATATGATCAATGGCTCATTCGAGAGAGAAGACATCCTCAAGCGTTATGACATCGGCCAGTATTGAAATCTGACATGCATAATAAACGTTTTGCGATCTAAAAGTCGTATTCCTATTAACTTCCTATTAACTTCCAGATTCACTTCCCAGAGTAACTTCCAGATTAATTTCCAGATCCCCTCCTCTCTCTCCCCACTCCCTCCTCTCTCTCCCCTCCCCTCCTCTCTCCCAATTCCCTCCCTCTCTCTCCCTCCCTCCTCTCTCTCCCCACTCCCTCCTCTCTCTCTCTCTCTACTCCTCTCTCTCTCACTACTCCTCTCCCTACTCCTCTCTCTCACTCTTTCTACTCTCTCTCTCTCTCTCTCTCTCTCTCTCTCTCTCTCTCTCTCTCTCTCTCTCTCTCTCTCTCTCTCTCTCTCTCTCTCTCTCTCTCTCTCTCTCTCTAGTTCTCTCTCTCTTCCTGACATATAGCATCAGGCATGTTGATCTTGACTCAGGTCACAGACCTCTATCATTGGACCAGACCTGAGTCTGTGACCTGATCACTCACACAACAGAGGACAGAACAGAAAAGGTCTGATAAACTACAGTTCCTCACAATAAAATGACAGCTCTTAAGATTGTTTAAAAAGAAAGAGCAGCTCTATACGACATTCAAACTAATTGTTTTGAGCTGATAGTAACTCCAGGTCCAATTCATTAAGACAGGCCTTTGAAGGCGTTACAAAAAGTCCCTAGTTGTGGATCTCATCAAGGAGTTAGTCCAAAGTGTCCCCCCTCCTGCTCTAACAGATGACCAATATATAATATATAATATATACTCTCTTTCATTTACATAGAGACATGTACAATCAATCATTGACACACTGGAATATACAACAGTCAGATTGCTGTCACCATCACAACTTAACTGACATTATTGCCTGTCCCCAGATGGACAATTATGCTATAGTAAAGTACATTTACAGGTGATCACATAATTGTTCTGCTTTGAGACAGATTTTTACTGTCTGCTTCCAGTTGGATGTTCATTTACTAGCCCTGCAAATGATCATATATCTTACAATATCAAATCATATCTCAGTAACTGTCAGAAGTGTATATCAGTATAACAGCATCCTACCTGTGCTCCAGAACAAGATCATCAATATCACTGCAGGTATCATATCTGTCTCTAACTGGGCTCCACTGAGCTATACAAGTCTGCTGTCATGAAGAGTGGACTGAAGAGTGGACAATTCTGCTAGGCTATATGACTTATATCTCATTAGTTCATTACTTCAATGATGTGAGATAAACTTGTAGCAACTTATCTTAGATCACTGGTTGAACTCAGCTCTGTTTTGAAAAACCCCACAGGAAACTGCTGACAGAGCAGCAAAGTTTCACGTAGTGTGTCCTATAATATCACCTCTAACTTTCTACTGCTTGAGAGGGAGGGGGGGGAGGGGGAGAGGAGGAGGAGAGGAGAGGATGAGAAGAGGAAAGGGGAGGAGAGGAGAGGGAGGAGAAGAGGAGAGGGGGGAGAATAGGAGAGGGGGAGAGTGGAGGGGGAGAAGAGGAGAGGAGGAGAGGAGGAGAAGAGGAGAGGGGGAGAAGAGTAGAGGAGAGGGAGGAGAGGAGAGGGGGGAGAAGAGGAGAGGGGGATGAGGGGGTGAGATTCGTCTTCCACCATTCCACCCATGTCTCATGTTAGAGCAGGAGAAGGGGGGATGTGGTGTAGAAGCTAGAGGTCTGTTACCCAAGTCAACTCAACAGGTCTGATGCTATATGTCAGGGTCAGGCTGGGCTGGGCCAAGAGTGGAAAAAGGTTACTGGTTATGATGACATCACTGGTGAGATGTCAGTGATAATAATATATTATCTCTCTCTCCCATCTCCGCTTCCTCCCCTCTCTCCTCCCCTTTCCCTCTCCCTCTCTATGTCTCCCCCCATTACTCTCTTCCTCCTCCCTCCCTCCCTCCCTCTTTCTCTCCCTCCCCTCCTCAGATATATATTATATATTGTAAGGGAGAAGAAGAGGGGGAGAGGGGGGTGAGGAGGAGAGGAGAGTGGGGAGAGGAGGAGAGAGGAAGAGGAGGAGAGAGGAAGAGGAGGAGAGAAGGAGAGGAGGTTGAGAGAGGGAGAGGAGGAGAAGGGAGAGGAGCAGAGAGAAAGAAGAGCAGAGAGGGAGAAGGGAGAGGGGGAGAGGAGGATAGGAGAGGAGAGGGGAGAGAGGGAGAAGATCAGAGTGTGGAGAGGGGGAGAGAGGGAGAAGATGAGAGGGTGGAGAGGGGGAGAGAGGGAGAAGAGGAGTGGGGGGAGAGGGGGAGAGAGGGAGAGGAGGAGAGGGGGAGAGATGGAGAGGAGGTGAGGGGGGAGAGGGTGGAGAGGGGGAGAGGAGAGGGAAAGGGGGAGAAGTGGAGAGAGGGAGAGAGGGAGAAGAGGAGAGGGGGAGAGAGGAAGAAGAGGAGAAGGGAGAGGAGCAGAGAGGGAGAAGAGGAGACGAGTAGAGGAGAGGAGAGGAGAGGAGAGGGGGAGAGAGGGAGAGGAGGAGAAGGTGGAGCGGGGGAGAGAGGGAGAAGAGGAGAGGGGAGAGGGGGAGTGAGAGGAGAAGGGAGAGAGGGATAGAGGGAGAAGAGGAGAGGCTGGAGAGGTGAAGAGAGGAGAAGAGGAGAGGGAGAGAGGGGGAGGGAGGTCAACTCATCAGGCCTGATGTTATATATCAGGGTCAGGCTGGGCTGTGCCAAGAGTGGGAATAGGTTACTGGTTATGATGACATCACTGGTGAGATGTCAGTGATAATAATATATTCTCTCTCTCTCCCATCTCTCGCTCTCCTCCCTCTCTCCTCCTTCCCTCCCCCCTCTCTATGTCTCCCTCCCTCCCTCCCCTCCTCCCCCCCTCCCTCCCTCCTCTAATGTATATTATATAATGTAAGGTGAAAGAGACGAAGAGGGGGAGAGGGGGTAGAGGAGGAAAGAGGGAGAAGAGGAGAGGGGGAGAGGAGGAGAGAGGGAGAAGAGGAGAGGGGGGAGAGGAGGAGAGATGGAGAAGAGGTGAGGGGAGAGGAGGAGAGAGGGAGAAAAAGAGAGGGGGTAGGAGGAGGAGAGGGAAGAAGAAGAAAGGTGGAGAGAGGGGAGAGGGGGGTACTGTTCGTCTCCCACCATTCCACCCATGGGACTATACCTTCTGTTATCAAGAGGGAGTTTCCACCATAGTTCTTATACCAGTCATTTCAGTTTAGGGAAGTGAACAAGTGCACACTTTAGGAGAAAGGAGACATAATTGGGACAATGCTTCCTTCTAGATTGCAGTCATGCGTCTGTGACACCAGATTATCACCTAGTGGCCATAAGAGGAACTGTCCTATCAGTATGTTTTTACTGCTGTCTCAAACAACACATGACCTGCATACATGATATGATTCATGTGTGAGTACTAAAAGCATATGAATATAGTATATTATATTCTAGTATATTTATTATATATGTGGGTCTGATAAGTAAACACTCTTAATGTTTGCTGTTTTATCACTAAGAAGAACATTGGGCACTATGTAACCAAACACATGTGGAACCTCATGATATGAGAGATAAGGAGTGTTTAAAAAGGTGAGTCCTGAACCCTGTAGACTACTACACTACTTCTGAAGAAGACCAGACTCAATTCAGAATGAAGACTGCTATTGTTCTGACGGTGTTGCTGTTGGGTCATGGCTAGAAAGGATCCAGCTTTTGTCAGATTAACGTCAGATTTGACTTTTCGTAGCAGGTTAGGAGAATTTGTGCAGCAGTTTAGGAGAATTAACGTAGCAGGTTAGGAGAATTAGGTTAAAGTTAGGAAAAGGGTTAGGATTAGCTAAAATGCCTCAACAAAAAATATACTTTTGACATTAATTTGACAAAATCTGGATCCCTAATTGCTATGTGGTCCTCTGTAGCTCAATTGGTAGAGAGCACGGCGCTTTTAATGCCAGGGTAGTGAGTGTTTTGAGTTTTGAGTATCTGAGATGTAGTTTCATCATACGTGTGTTAACAATTGGGGAAAACTGTAATGGTTAATCACTTAACCGTTTGGTAAAGCTATATATTTTAAACTGGTTTGTCGACTATATATGGATTTAGAGAACTACAGAAATTAAATCTGTTTGTAAAGTATAAACATTTAAATTACATGTATGATACACGATGAACATACATAATGACTACTCATTATTACTAATTGATTTCACATAGTGGGAACCACAATTAGTCACCATATAAAAAGGGGGGTGAACACTTCAGTGTCTTTCAATATGGAGCAGGATAGACAGCAAGGGAGAGGAAGACACCAAAGAGCTGGTGGACAAGAGCCCCATCAGAGAGGAGGACAAGGGGCCCGTCAGAGAGGTGGACATGGGCCCCGTCAGAGAGAGGAGGACATGGGCCCCGTCAGAGAGGAGGACATGGGCCCCGTCATAGAGGAGGACATGGGCCCCATCAGAGAAGAGGACAAGGGCCCCATCAGAGAGGAGGACAAGGGGGCCCGTCAGAGAGGTGGACATGGGCCCCGTCAGAGAGGAGGACATGGGCCCCCGTCAGAGAGGAGGACATGGGCCCCGTCAGAGAGGAGGACATGGGCCCCATCAGAGAGGAGGACATGGGGCCCATCAGAGAGGGAGGACATGGGCCCCATCAGAGAGGTGGACAAGGGGCCCCCGTCAGAGAGGAGGACAAGGGGCCCGTCAGAGAGGTGGACATGGGCCCCGTCAGAGAGGGAGGACATGGGCCCCATCAGAGAGGAGGACATGGGCCCCGTCAGAGAGGAGGACATGGGGCCCGTCAGAGAGGAGGACATGGGCCCCATTAGCGAGGAGGACAAGGGGGCCCGTCAGAGAGGTGGACATGGGCCCCGTCAGAGAGGAGGACATGGGCCCCATCAGAGAGGAGGACATGGGCCCCGTCAGAGAGGAGGACATGGGCCCTGTCAGAGAGGTGGACATGGGCCCCGTCAGAGAGGAGGACATGGGCCCCGTCAGAGAGGAGGACAAGGGGCCCGTCAGAGAGGAGGACATGAGCCCCATCAGAGAGGAGGACAAGGGGCCCGTCAGAGAGGAGGACATGGGCCCCATCAGAGAGGAGGACATGGGGCCCGTCAGAGAGGAGGACAAGGGGCTCATCAGAGAGGTGGACATGGGCCCTGTCAGAGAGGTGGACAAGGAGCCCCGTCAGAGTGGAGGACAAGGGGCCCGTCAGAGAGGAGGACATGGGGCCCGTCAGAGAGGTGGACATCGGCCCCATCAGAGAGGAGGACAAGGGGCCCGTCAGAGAGGAGGACATGGGGGCCCGTCAGAGAGGTGGACAAGGGGCCCCGTCAGAGAGGAGGACAAGGGGCCCATCAGAGAGGAGGACAAGGGGCCCGTCAGAGAGGAGGACAAGGGGCCCGTCAGAGAGGAGGACATGGGCCCCGTCAGAGAGGAGGACATGGGCCCCGTCAGAGAGGAGGACATGGGCCCCGTCACAGAGGAGGACAAGGGGCCCCGTCAGAGAGGAGGACATGGGGCCCGTCAGAGAGGAGGACATGGGCCCCATCAGAGAAGAGGACAAGGGCCCCATCAGAGAGGAGGACATGGGGCCCCGTCAGAGAGGAGGACGTGGGGGCCCCGTCAGAGAGGAGGACATGGGCCCCATCAGCGAGGAGGACAAGGGGCCCGTCAGAGAGGTGGACATGGGGCCCCATCAGAGAGGGAGGACATGGGCCCCATCAGAGAGGAGGACATGGGCCCCCGTCAGAGAGGAGGACATGGGCCCTGTCAGAGAGGTGGACATGGGCCCCCGTCAGAGAGGAGGACATGGGCCCCGTCAGAGAGGAGGACAAGGGGCCCGTCAGAGAGGAGGACATGAGCCCCATCAGAGAGGAGGACAAGGGGCCCATCAGAGAGGAGGACAAGGGGCTCATCAGAGAGGTGGACATGGGCCCTGTCAGAGAGGTGGACAAGGGGCCCCGTCAGAGAGGAGGACAAGGGGCCCCGTCAGAGAGGAGGACATGGGGCCCGTCAGAGAGGTGGACATCGGCCCCATCAGAGAGGAGGACAAGGGGCCCGTCAGAGAGGAGGACATGGGGCCCGTCAGAGAGGTGGACAAGGGGCCCCGTCAGAGAGGAGGACAAGGGGCCCATCAGAGAGGAGGACAAGGGGCCCGTCAGAGAGGAGGACAAGGGGCCCGTCAGAGAGGAGGACATGGGCCCCGTCAGAGAGGAGGACATGGGCCCGTCAGAGAGGAGGACATGGGCCCCGTCACAGAGGAGGACAAGGGGCCCGTCAGAGAGGAGGACATGGGGCCCGTCAGAGAGGTGGACATGGGCCCCATCAGAGAGGAGGACAAGGGGGCCCGTCAGAGAGGAGGACATGGGGCCCGTCAGAGAGGTGGACATGGGCCCCGTCGAGAGGTGGACAATGGGCCCCGTCAGAGAGGAGGACAAGGGGCCCGTAAGAGAGGAGGACAAGGGGCCCGTCAGAGAGGAGGACATGGGCCCCGTCAGAGAGGAGGACATTGGCCCAGTCAGAGAGGAGGACATGGGCCCCATCAGAGAGGGGGGACATGGGCCCCGTCAGAGAGGAGGACATGGGGCCCCGTCAGAGAGGAGGACATGGGCCCCGTCAGAGAGGAGGACATGGGCCCTGTCAGAGAGGTGGACATGGGCCCCGTCAGAGAGGGAGGACATGGGCCCCGTCAGGGAGAGAGGAGGACAAGAGGCCCATCAGAGAGGAGGACAAGGGGCCCATCAGAGAGGAGGAAAAGGGGCTCATCAGAGAGGTGGACATGGGCCCTGTCAGAGAGGTGGACAAGGGCCCCGTCATAGAGGAGGACAAGGGGCCCGTCAGAGAGGAGGACATGGGGGGTCAGAGAGGTGGACATGGGCCCCATCAGAGAGGAGGACAAGGGGCCCGTCAGAGAGGAGGACATGGGGCCCGTCAGAGAGGTGGACAAGGGGCCCCGTCAGAGAGGAGGACAAGGGGCCCATCAGAGAGGAGGACAAGGGGCCCGTCAGAGAGGAGGACAAGGGGCCCGTCAGAGAGGAAGACATGGGCCCCGTCAGAGAGGAGGACATGGGCCCCGTCAGAGAGGAGGACATGAGCCCCATCAGAGAGGAGGACAAGGGGCCCGTCAGAGAGGTGGACATGGGCCCCGTCAGAGAGGAGGACATGGGCCCCATCAGAGAGGAGGACATGGGCCCCGTCAGAGAGGAGGACATGGGCCCTGTCAGAGAGGTGGACATGGGCCCCGTCAGAGAGGGAGGACATGGGCCCCGTCAGAGAGGAGGACAAGGGGCCCGTCAGAGAGGAGGACATGAGCCCCATCAGAGAGGAGGACAAGGGGCCCATCAGAGAGGAGGACAAGGGGCTCATCATAGAGGTGGACATGGGCCCTGTCAGAGAGGTGGACAAGGGGCCCCGTCAGAGAGGAGGACAAGGGGCCCGTCAGAGAGGAGGACATGGGAACCGTCAGAGAGGTGGACATCGGCCCCATCAGAGAGGAGGACAAGGGGCCCGTCAGAGAGGAGGACATGGGGCCCGTCAGAGAGGTGGACAAGGGGCCCCGTCAGAGAGGAGGACAAGGGGCCCATCAGAGAGGAGGACAAGGGGCCCGTCAGAGAGGAGGACAAGGGGCCCGTCAGAGAGGAGGACATGGGCCCCGTCAGAGAGGTGGACAAGGGGCCCCGTCAGAGAGGAGGACAAGGGGCCCCGTCAGAGAGGAGGACAAGGGGCCCGTCAGAGAGGAGGACAAGGGGCCCGTCAGAGAGGAGGACATGGGCCCCGTCAGAGAGGAGGACATGGGCCCCGTCAGAGAGGAGGACATGGGCCCCGTCACAGAGGAGGACAAGGGGCCCGTCAGAGAGGAGGACATGGGGCCCGTCAGAGAGGTGGACATGGGCCCCATCAGAGAGGAGGACAAGGGGCCCGTCAGAGAGGAGGACATGGGCCCCGTCAGAGAGGAGGACATGGGCCCCGTCAGAGAGGAGGACATGGAACCCATCAGAGAGGAGGACATGGGCCCCGTCAGAGAGGAGGACATGGGGCCCGTCAGAGAGGAGGACATGGGCCCCGTCAGCGAGGAGGACAAGGGGGCCCGTCAGAGAGGTGGACATGGGCCCCGTCAGAGAGGGAGGACATGGGCCCCATCAGAGAGGAGGACATGGGCCCCGTCAGAGAGGAGGACATGGGCCCTGTCAGAGAGGTGGACATGGGCCCCGGTCAGAGAGGAGGACATGGGCCCCGTCAGAGAGGAGGACAAGGGGCCCGTCAGAGAAGAGGACATGAGCCCCATCAGAGAGGAGGACAAGGGGCCCATCAGAGAGGAGGAAAAGGGGCTCATCAGAGAGGTGGACATGGGCCCTGTCAGAGAGGTGGACAAGGGGCCCCGTCAGAGAGGAGGACAAGGGGCCCGTCAGAGAGGGAGGGACATGGGGCCCGTCAGAGAGGTGGACATGGGCCCCATCAGAGAGGAGGACAAGGGGGCCCGTCAGAGAGGAGGACATGGGGCCCGTCAGAGAGGTGGACAAGGGGCCCGTCAGAGAGGAGGACAAGGGGCCCATCAGAGAGGAGGACAAGGGGCCCGTCAGAGAGGAGGACAAGGGGTCCGTCAGAGAGGGGAGGACATGGGCCCCGTCAGAGAGGAGGACATGGGCCCCGTCAGAGAGGAGGACATGGGCCCCCGTCACAGAGGAGGACAAGGGGCCCGTCAGAGAGGAGGACATGGGGCCCGTCAGAGAGGTGGACATGGGCCCCATCAGAGAGGAGGACAAGGGGCCCGTCAGAGAGGAGGACAAGGGGCCCCGTCAGAGAGGAGGACATGGGCCCCGTCACAGAGAGGAGGACATGGGCCCCGGTCAGAGAGGAGGACATGGGCCCCGTCAGAGAGGAGGACATGGGCCCCGGCCAGAGAGGGAGGACAAGGGGCCCGTCAGAGAGGAGGACAAGGGGCCCGTCAGAGAGGTGGGCATGTGCCCTGTCAGAGAGGGAGGACATGGGCCCCGTCAGAGAGGAGGACATGGGCCCCCGTCAGAGAGGTGGACATGGGCCCCGTCAGAGAGGAGGACATGGGCCCCGTCAGAGAGGAGGACAAGGGGCCCGTCAGAGAGGAGGACATGGGCCCCATCAGAGAGGAGGACATGGGTCCCGTCAGAGAGCTGGACATGGGCCCCATCAGAGAGGAGGACAAGGGGCCCGTCAGAGAGGAGGACAAGGGGCCCGTCAGAGAGGTGGACATGGGCCCCGTCAGAGAGGAGGACATAGGCCCCGTCAGAGAGGAGGACATGGGGCCCGTCAGAGAGGAGGACATGGGCCCCGTATGAGAGAAGGACAAAGGGCCCGTCAGAGAGGTGGACATGGGCCCCGTCAGAGAGTGTCTGGGTAATGGTGTAACTGGCCTAGATTCTCTCAGAGTGTCTGGGTCATGGTGTAACTGGATGAGATTCTCCCAGAGTGTCTGGGTCATGGTGGAACTGGCTGAGATTCTCCCAGAGTGTCTGGGTCATGGTGTAACTGGCTGAGATTCTCCCAGAGTGTCTGGGTAATGGTGTAACTGGCTGAGATTCTCCCAGAGTGTCTGGGTCATGGTGTAACTGGCTGAGATTCTCCCAGAGTGTCTGGGTCATGGTGTAACTGGCTGAGATTCTCCCAGAGTGTCTGGGTAATGGTGTAACTGGTTGAGATTCTCCCAGAGTGTCTGGGTCATGATGTAACTGGCTGAGATTCTCCCAGAGTGTCTGGGTCATGGTGTAACTGGCTGAGATTCTCCCAGAGTGTCTGGGTCATGGTGTAACTGACTGAGATTCTCCCAGAGTGTCTGTGTTGGTGTAACAGGCTGAGATTCTCCCAGAGTGTCTGGGTAATGGTGTAACTTGCTGAGATTCTCCCAGAGTGTCTGGGTAATGGTGTAACTGGCTGAGATTCTCCCAGAGTGTCTGGGTCATGGTGTAACTGGCTGAGATTCTCCCAGAGTGTCTGGGTAATGGTGTAACTGGCTGACAGGATGATGCAGTACTGTACATGTAGGCCTGAGGTGTAATATTGTTCTCTGGCCAGCAGAGGGAAATATTTCATTTTTCATCTTTCATACTCCCACCAATCTGCAGTGAAGAAAGTACAGGTAAAGTTTCCCGAGGTACAGATCTAGGATCAGCTTCTCCTCCCCAATCCTAACCTTATCCATTAGTGGGGAAATGCAAAACTAACCCAAGATCAGCGTGTAGGGAAAACTTCACCCTATATTCAATGGTACCCTGTTCCCTATAGAGCACTCACTACTATTGACCAGGGCCCACGGGGCTATACACTATACAGCTAAATGCTAATAGGTCACTATACAGCTAAATGCTAATAGGACACTATACAGCTAAATGCTAATAGGACACTATACAGCTAAATGCTAATAGGTCACTATACAGCTAAATGGAGGAACTAATGACATTGGTATAATTGAACATTTATGTCCCACAACATCTAATGTGTGTGTGTGTGTGTGTGTGTGTGTGTGTGTGTGTGTGTGTGTGTGTGTGTGTGTGTGTGTGTGTGTGTGTGTGTGTGTGTGTGTGTGTGTGTGTGTGTGTGTGTGTGTTAATGGTGAGAAATTTGTGCTTTTTTAAGTCTGTTCGGTTTCGGTTCGATTACAAAAAATATATAACGGCTTTCGAATTCGATAATTTAAAAAAACATGAAATGCATTATCAAATAATTGCATTACAATGGTTTTAGAGCTTTTTAAGGGAAATTTCAAAGCAAAAAACAGTGAACGTTAAATTGCCAAAAAATAAAGGAAATGACTATGAAACAATCAAATATTTCAGTTGTGTACAGTGTCTTGCGAAACTATTAACCCCCCTTGGAATTTTTCTTATTTTGTTGCCTTACAACCTGGAATTAAAATTGATTTTTTCGGGGTTTGTAACATTTCATTTCCACAACATGCCTACCACTTTGAAGATGTAAAAACATTTTTTATTGTGAAACAAACAAGAAATTTGCCCATTCTTCAAGGCAAAACTGCTCCAGCTCCTTCAAGTTGGATGGGTTCCGCTGGTGTACAGCAATCTTTAAGTCATACCACAGATTCTCAATTGGATTGAGGTCTGGGCTTTGACTAGGCCATTCCAAGACATTTAAATGTTTCTCCTTAAACCACTTCAGTGTTGCTTTAGCACTATGCTTAGGGTCATTGTCCAGCTGGAAGGTGAACCTCCATCCCAGTCTCAAATCTCTGGAAGACTGAAACAGGTTTCCCTCAAGAATTTCCCTGTATTTAGCGCCATCCATTACTCCTTCAATTGTGACCAGTTTCCCAGTCCCTGCCAATGAAAAACATCCCCACAGCATGATATTGCCACCACCATGCTTCAATGTGGTGATGGTGTTCTCGGGGTGATGAGAGGTGTTGCGTTTGCGCCAGACATAGCATTTTCCTTGATGGCCAAAAAGTTCAATTTTAGTCTCATCTGACCAGAGTACCTTCTTCCATATGTTTGGGGAGTCTCCCACATGCCTTTGGCGAAAACGAAACGTGGTTGCTTATTTTTTTCTTTAAGCAACGGCTTTTTCTGGCCACTCTTCCATAAAGCCCAGCTCTGTGGAGTGTATGGCTTAAAGTGGTCCTATGGACAGAGACTCCAATCTCCGCTGTGGAGCTTTGCAGCTCCTTCAGGGTTATCTTTGGTATCTTTGACAACTTTATGTAGACCCTAAAAGTTTGTGGGCACCTTTTGTCACCATTATAGTGCATGTAATGTATTGTTTAGATTAATTAATAATAATAATTATTATTATTATTATGTTTATTGTGTTGTGGTGTCGCTAGCATGCATCCCCCCCCTAAAAATGGTTGTTTGCCCCACCAAGATTGGGGCGGCAGGTAGCTTAGTGGTTAAGAGCGTTGTGCCAGTAACCGAAAGGTCACTGGTTCTAATCCCCGAGCCGACTAGGTGAAAAATCTGTCGATGTGCCCTTGAGCAAGGCACTTAACCCTAATTGCTCCTGTAAGTCGCTCTGGATAAGAGCGTCTGCTAAATGACTAAAATGGAAATGTAATGGAAATGTAAGATTGACATGCTAAAATCACCACTGCAAACGAGCCATCAATTTGATTAACCACCTAACAAGCGACCACCACTCCTACCACTACAAAGACCTGAAATGCCAAGAGATAAACATAGAGAAAAGGCCCTTCTTCCAGCTTGTCCTGAAGCTAAGTTCACCAACCACTACTAACCCAACAATGCCTCAAGACAGCCCTCAGACAATCTGGCCCAAACAAATCATAACCAAATAAACGTAAAATTATACTGGAAAACATTACAAAACCTGGGATGTGTAGAAATATTAGCTAAACCTAGGGTATGGCTAAATGGGGTGTGTAGAAATACAAATAAACCTAGGGTATGGCTAAATGGGGTGTGTAGAAATACAGCTAAACCTAGGGTATGGCTAAATGGAGTGTGTAGAAATACAGCTAAACCTAGGGTATGGCTAAATGGGGTGTGTAGAAATACAGCTAATCCTAGTGTATGGCTAAATGGGGTGTGTAGAAATACAGCTAAACCTAGGGTATGGCTAAATGGGGTGTGTAGAAATACAGCTAAACCTAGGGTATGGCTAAATGGGGTGTGTAGAAACACATCTAAACCTAGTGTATGGCTAAATGGGGTGTGTAGAAATACAAATAAACCTAGGGTATGGCTAAATGGGGTGTGTAGAAATCCCCCCACCAGTTGAAGCTCATTTACTGTACTTAAAAACTCTCAAATACTATTTGGAGAACAGCAGAAACTAACAAAAATGCCCCCAGACATTAATTATCACTGCAATGTTAGGTTTATATTAGGTTTAAAGTTCTGTGGAATGGAGTGTACAATGTACTACTCAATTTCAGTTTTTTTTGCATGGGCTGCATCTCAATCTACTTCATCCGCCTGTATGTCTGCCTTCCGCATCCCGAAAATCACCATAGGTAGAGAGAAGACAGGCTATGTGCCACACTGCCCACAAAATGAGGTGGAAACTGAGCTGCACTCCCTAACCTCCTGCCAAATGTACGATGATGTGAGAGAGACATATTTCCCTCAGATTACAAGGACCCCCAAATAATTTGAAAACAAATATAATATTGATAAGCTCCCGTATCTGTTAGGTGAAATACAGCAGCGTGCAATCATGGCAGCAAAATGTGTGACCTGTTGTGATAAGAATAGGGTAACCAGTGGAGAACAAACACCACAGTAAATAAAACCTAGGCCTAGATTTATCAGTTTATTTAATTTCCTTTGCCATTTGTACTTCTACTTTTTACACACAAGCTCACACTCTCTAGTAAATAGGTCATTTAGTAGATGCTCTTATCCAGAGCGACTTACAGGAGCAATTAGGGTTAAGTGCCTTGCTCAAGGGCACATCGACAGATTTTTCACCTAGTCGGCTTGGGGATTAGAACCAGCGACCTTTCGGTTACTGGCACAACGCTCTTAACCACTAAGCTACCTGCCACCCCTAGTGGTAACAGCTGGCTGAAAGGGCCCTAGTGGAGCCAGTTGGCTGAGAGGGCACTAGTGGGGCCAGTTGGCTGAGAGGGCCCTAGTGGAGCCAGTTGGCTGAGAGTGCCCTAGTGGGGTCAGCTGGCTGAGAGGGCCCTAGTGGAGCCAGTTGGCTGAGAGGGCCCTACTGGGGCCAGCTGGCTGAGAGGGCCCTAGTGGAGCCACATAGCTGAGAGGGCCCTAGTGGAGACAGCTGGCTGAGAGGGCCCTAGTGGAGCCAGTTGGCTGAGAGCGCACTAGTGGAGCCGGCTGGCTGAGAGGGCTTAGTGGAGCCAGTTGGCTGAGAGGGCCCTAGTGGAGCCAGTTGGCTGAGGGCCCTAGTGGAGCCGGCATGCTGAGAGGGCCCTAGTGAAGCTCCAGCCATATTTTTGGTCATTGTTTCTCAGGATCAATGTATGAATGTATTTTTGTCAATAAAATTAAATATATTTCCAATGTTGGTGTACCGCTCCTTTAAATGGCAGTCATTTTTACCACCTAAATATGACACCTTTTGTATTTACTTAAAAATAAATGATACTACAATCAAATTATGGTAAATCGGCTTTTTAGTACTTACTTTGGAAAAAAGCTGCACATTATTTAAGGGAAAAATATATTGTTTTGTTTTACAGAATCTGCAAATGAATTGTCATTTAACAAAAATGATGTTTATTTCATTTCAGATAACAGTAAGTACATGTCCATTGATGTCCTTAAGAGTCGATTGATGCACTAATTAAAATAATACAATAAATCCCCATCAAAATCCGTCTGTTTAAGATAGAGATTTGTTTTTTTGCATGGGCTGCATCTCAATCTACTTCATCCGCCTGTATGTCTGCCTTCCACATCCCGAAAATCACTATAGGTAGAGAGAAGACAGGCTATGTGCCACACTGCCCACAAAATGAGGTGGAATCTGAGCTGCCCCTCATAACCTCCTGCCAAATAAACGATGATATGAGAGAGACATATTTCCCTCAGATTACAAGGACCCCCAAATACTTTGAAAACAAATATAATATTGATAAGCTCCCATATCTGTTAGGTGAAATACTGCAGCGTGCAATCATGGCAGAAAAATGTGTGACCTGTTGTGATAAGAATAGGGTAACCAGTGGAGAACAAACACCACAGTAAATAAAATCTAGGCCTAGATTCAGTTTATTTCATTTCCTTTGCCATTTGTACTTCTACTTTTTGCACAGACAGCTCACACTCTCCTACACACACCAGCTGGCTGAGAGGGCCCTAGTGGAGCCACCTGGCTGAGAGGACCCTAGTGGAGCCAGCTGGCTGAGAGGACCCTAGTGGAGCCACCTGGCTGAGAGGACCCTAGTGGAGCCACCTGGCTGAGAGGGCCTAGTGGAGCCAGCTGGCTGAGAGGGCCTAGTGGAGCCAGCTAGTTTATATTTAATTTACAGTGTATTGACCGACGGCCTATACAGGTCAGGACTGATACACTCGTTTTTTATTTTTATTTTTATATAGTTAAATTATTAACATTTCAAATGTCTTTCTCTTTTGAAACTTTTGTGTGTTTAAAATGTACTGTTTGTGATTGTTTATTTCACTTGCTTTGTCAACGTTAACATATGTTTCCCATGTCAATGAAACCCCTTTGAATTGAACTGAGAGAAAGAGTGAGAGAGAGAGAGAGGGGGAGGGGCAAAAGAGAGGAGAAATGAACATCAACGTGACCTTTCATTATGTGATGGAGAAGATAGGCTTATAGTTGGTGTGGTGCAACAACACACGTGATGTGATGGAGAAGATAGGCTTATAGTTGGTGTGGTGCAAAAACACACGTGATGTGATGGGGAAGATAGGCTTATCGTTGGTATGATGCAACAACACCCATGTGTACACACATTCCCCTTCCGTGGAAAGGTGAACCTCATTTTTGCAGATTAACCTAGGGTATGGCTAAATGGGGTGTGTAGAAACACAACTAAACCTAGTGTATGGGTAAATGGGGTCTCTATCTCCCCTCCCCTCCCCTCCCCTCTTCTGTCCCCTCCCCTCTCCTCTCTCTCCACTACGCTCTCCTCCGCCCCCCACCCATCCTCTCTCCTCCAACCCCATCTCTCTCTGCTCATCTCTCGCAGCCCTTTGACATCTCCCTCTCTATCTCCCCTCCCGTCCTCTGTCCCCTCTTCTCTCTCTCCACTACCCTCCCCTCCTCTCTCTCTCTCTCTCTCTTCCTGACATATAGCATCAGGCTTGTTGAGCTTGACTCAGTTGACTTGGGTAACAGACCTCTAGCTACCCCCCTTCCCCTTGCTCTGTTGAACCTTTAATAAACCTTTATTTAACCAGGCAAGACAGTTAAGAACAAATTCTTATTTACAATGATGGCCTACCCAGGCCAAACCCTCCCCTAACCCGGACGATGCTGGGCCAATTGTGCGCCGCTCTATGGGACTCCCACTCCCGGCCAGTTGTGATATAGCCTGGGATCGAACCCGGGTCTGTAGTGACGCCTCTACCACTGCGATGCAGTGCCTATGATCACTGCGCCTCTCGGGAGGCCATAGAAAAATAAGACGAATATTAAATAGATACATCATATATACTCTCATTCATTTCCATAGGGACAGATACAATCAATCATTGACACACTGAATATACAACATCACATACACCATCACACCTTAAATGACATTAGTGCCTGTCCCCAGATGGACAGTTATTGTCACGCCCTGGCTCTGGGGACTCTTTAATGTTGAGCCAGGGTGTGTAGGTTTCATTGTTTAGTTTTCTATGTTTGTGTTCTAGATCGTTTAGATCTATGTTGGCCAGGTGGTTCCCAATCAGAAGGCAGCTGTAGCTTGTTGTCTCTGATTGGGGACCATACTTAGGCAGCCTGTTTGGCACTGTTATTTTGTGGGATCTTGTTCCGTTTGGTTTGTGTTATGACCTAGGACTTCACGTATCGTTTGGTTTATTGTTTTGGTTCGTGTGTGTACTAAATAAAGTATGTACGCCTATCACGCTGCGCCTTGGTCCGCTTCCGTCAACGATCGTGACAGAAGATCCCACCACCAGAGGACCAAGCAGCGTGCCAAACAGGAGAAGTTGGCGATGTCCCAGGTGGGCGAATGGTGGTCTTGGGAGGACATATTCGCGGGCAGAGGGCCATGGGCAAAAGTAAATGCCCAGGCAGGAGAGGAGAAACGGCGCCAACCGTGCCGATGTCGGACACGCGAGAGGCAACCCCAAGACATTTTTGGGGGGAGGCACACGGCGTGGACGACGGGGCTGCTGGAGGCAGCTACAGGACGAATCGGCGGACTAGGAGAGGAGACCACCAGGTTTGGGGGGCTGGAAGGGTGGTTGGCGGAGCCTAGAGGTAGAGCAGAGCCAACTCCCCGTACTCAGGCTAGGCAGCGTGAGACTGGGCATGTTCCGTGTTATGCGGAGCCACGTACTATGCCGCGAGTGTTCCGGCACAGTCCTGTACGTCCTGTGCTAGCAAAACGCACGTGTCGTGCTAAGGTGGGCATGCAGCCAGGACGGAGTGTGCGGGCTCAACGCTCGTGGCCTCCAGTACCCCCCCTCGGTCCCGGATATCCTGTGCCAGTGCCACGTGCTGTTGTGCCAGTACGAGTGCACAGCCCTGTACGTCCTGTGCTGATGCCTCACACAGATTGTGTGGAAATAGGCATTCAGCCAGGACGGGTTGTGTCAGCTCTCCGCTCCAGACCTCCAATCCGTCTCCACAGTCCAGCCCGGCCTGTTCCTGTCCCTCGCACCAAGGCTGTGGTGCGCGTCGCCAGCCCGGTCCGGCCTGTTCCTGCTCTCCGCACCAAGCCTGTGGTGCGCGTCGCCAGCCCGGTCCGGCCTGTTCCTGCTTCTCGCACCAAGCCTGTGGTGCGCGTCGCCAGCCCGGTCCGGCCTGTTCCTGCTCCCCGCACCAAGCCAGTGGTGCGTGTCGCCAGCCCAGTCCGGCCTGTTCCTGTCCCTCGCACCAAGGCTGTGGTGCGCGTCGCCAGCCCGGTCCGGCCTGTTCCTGCTCTCCGCACCAAGCCTGTGGTGCGCGTCGCCAGCCCGGTCCGGCCTGTTCCTGCTTCTCGCACCAAGCCTGTGGTGCGCGTCGCCAGCCCGGTCCGGCCTGTTCCTGCTCCCCGCACCAAGCCAGTGGTGCGTGTCGCCAGCCCGGTCCGGCCTGTTCCTGTCCCTCTCACCAAGCCTTTTGTGCGCGTCGCCAGCCCGGTCCGGCCTGTTCCTGTCCCTCTCACCAAGCCTGTGGTGCGCTGCGCCAGCCCGGTCCGGCCTGTTCCTTCTTCGCGCACCAAGCCTGTGGTGCGCGTCGCCAGCCCGGTCCGGCCTGTTCCTGCTCCCCACACCAAGCCAGTGGTGCGCGTTGCCAGCCCGGTCCGGCCCATTCCTGCTCCCCGCACCAAGCCAGTGGTGCGCTTCGTCAGTCCGGCACGGCCCGTTCCTGCTCCCCGCACCAAGCCAGTGGTGCGCGTCGTCAGTCCGGCACGGCCCGTGCCTGTTCCACCGGTGCCTGGTCCGGCACCGGGCAGATGCTCCACTCCGGAGCCAGAGCAATCCGCTCCACCGATGTCCAGTCCAGGTCCGGCCAGCGGGGTCAGACCAGATCAGGGGCGCTACGGGGGGGTGGAGAGAGAGTGGTGGTCACGCCCGGAGCCGGATCCGCCTCCGAGGCGGAATGCCCACCCGGCCCCTACCCTCTTGTGTTTGGTTGGCGCGGTCGCAGTCCGCGCCTTTGGGGGGGGGGGGTACTGTCACGCCCTGGCTCTGGGGACTCTTTAATGTTGAGCCAGGGTGTGTAGGTTTCATTGTTTAGTTTTCTATGTTTGTGTTCTAGATCGTTTAGATCTATGTTGGCCAGGGAGGCAGCTGTAGCTTGTTGTCTCTGATTGGGGTCAATACTAAGGCAGCCTGTTTGGCACTGTTATTTTGTGGGATCTTGATCCGTTTGGTTTGTGTTATGACCTAGGACTTCACGTATCGTTTGGTTTATTGTTTTGGTTCGTGTGTGTACTAAATAAAGTATGTACGCCTATCACGCTGCGCCTTGGTCCGCTTCCGTCAACGATCGTGACAGTTATGCTACAGTAAATTACATTTACTGGTGATTACATCATTGTCCTGCTTTAAGACAGATTTTTACTGTCTGCATCCAGTTGCATGTTATTTACTAACCCTGCAAATGATCATATATCTTACAATATCAAAACATATCTCAGTAACTGTCACAAGTGTATATCAGTATAACAGCATCCTACCTGTGCTCCAGAACAGGATCATCAATATCACTGCAGGTATCATATCTGTCTCTAACTGGGGCTCCACTGAGCTATACAAGTCTACTGTCATGAAGAGTGGACTGAATAGTGGAAAATACTGCTAGGCTATATGATTTCTATGTCATTAGTTCCTTACTTCAATGATGTGAGAAACTTCTTAGCAACTTATCTTGGATCAGTGGTTGAGCCCAGCTAAACACAGCAAACTGATCTGTCTTGCAGCAATGTTTCACATAGTGTGTCCTATAATATCACCTCTAACTTTCTACTGCTTGAGTTCACCTCTTATAGAATATTGGTTAATGTTCCAGCACCTAAATATAAACAGTACCAGCACCCAAAATGAGTACTGATGAGGTCTCATGTTAGAGCAGGAGAATGGGGGATGTGGTGTAGAAGCTAGAGGTCTGTTACCCAAGTCAACTCAACAGGCCTGATGCTATATGTCAGGGTCAGGCTGGGCTGGGCCAAGAGTGGAAAAGGTTACTGGTTATGATGACATCACTGGTGAGAAGTCAGTGATAAAAAGATATTATACATTCTCTCTCTCTCTCAGATCTCTCTCTCTCCCCCTCCTCCATCTTCTCCTCGCCCTTCCCTCCCCTCTCTCTGGTTCTGACCATTACTCCCTCCCTCCTTCCCTCCCGCCCTCCCTCCCCTCCTCTAATGTATATTATATAAGGGGAGGGAGAATGAGAAGGGGAGAAGAGGAGAGGGGAAGAAGAGGAGAGGGGGAGAGGAGGAGAAGAGGAGAGGGGGGAGAAGAGGAGAGGGGGGAGAAGAGGAGAGGGGGAAGAAGAGGAGAGGGGGAGAAGAGGAGAGGGGGAGAAGAGGAGAGGGGGGAGGGGAGAAGAGGAGAGGAGAGGGGAAGAAGAGGAGAGGGGGAGAAGAGGAGAGGGGGGAGGGGGGAGAAGAGGAGAGAGGGGGAGAAGAGGAGAGGGGAAGAAGAGGAGAGGGGGGAAGGGGGAGAAGAGGAGAGGGGAAGAAGAGGAGAGGGGGAGAAGAGGAGAGGGGGAGAAGAGGAGAGGGGGAGAAGAGGAGAGGGGGAAAAGAGGAGAGGGGGGAGAAGAGGAGAGGGGGAGAAGAGGAGAGGGTGGAGAAGAGGAGAGGTGGAGAAGAGGAGAGGGTGGAGAAGAGGAGAGGGTGGAGAAGGGTAGATGTTTTTCTCTCCCCCTCCTCCATCTTCTTCTCGCCCTTCCCTCCCCTCTCTCTGGTTCTGACCATTACTCCCTCCCTCCCTCCCTCCCTCCCTCCCTCCCTCCCTCCCTCCCTCCCCTCCTCTAATGTATATTATATAAGGGAAGGGAGAATGAGAAGGGGAGAGGGTGAGAAGAGGAGAGGGGAAGAAGAGGAGAGGGGGAGAAGAGGAGAGGAGGAGAAGAGGAGAGGGTGAGAAGAGGAGAGGAGGAGAAGAGGGGAGGGGAAAAAGAGGAGAGGGGGAGAAGAGGAGAGGAGGAGAAGAGGAGAGGGGAAGAAGAGGAGAGGGGGAGAAGAGGAGAGGGGGAGAAGAGGAGAGGAGGAGAAGAGGAGAGAGGAGAAGAGGAGAGGGGGAGAAGAGGAGAGGAGGAGAAGAGGAGAGGGGGGAGAAGAGGAGAGGGGAAGAAGAGGAGAGGGGGAGAAGAGGAGAGGAGGAGAAGAGGAGAGGGGGGAGAAGAGGAGAGGGGAAGAAGAGGAGAGGGGGAGAAGAGGAGAGGAGGAGAAGAGGAGAGAGGAGAACAGGAGAGGGGGAGAAGAGGAGAGGGGCAGAAGAGGAGAGGGGGAGAAGAGGAGAGGGGGAGAAGAGGAGAGGAGGAAAGAGGAGAGGGGGAGAAGAGGAGAGGAGGAGAAGGGTAGACGTTTTTCTCTCATAGTTCCACCCATGGGACTATACCTTCTGTTATCAACAACAAGTGTAAAACTGGACCATGTGACAGTTTGGACCAAGGTAGCCTTGTGGTGGACCAATGTGGTTGATTAACAGAGCATCTGGGTGTGTACCAATAATATCTCCTTTCTCCTGAAGTGTGCACTTGCTCCCTACTTCCCATAATTTAAATGCATTGGATTGGTGGAGGCAAGTACACAACTTTCACTGGGACCTCCCCACATTCTGAAATTGCCTTATGTAAGGTGTGAATCTTGACATCTCTGATCTGCATAATAAAAAAATCCCCATCAAAAGCTGTCAATTTAAGCTAGAGATATCAGGTGTTTTGCATGGGCTGTGTCTCAATCCACCACATTCGCCTATGGCGGCCTTCCGTATCTGCAGTGGAAGGTCGCCAAGCTACAGCTGTGTTTGTCAGACCATGAGACATCCCGAAAATATGTCTTCTCACAAAAACTTCTGTAGGGAACACAATGGTGTTCTCTGTTTCGCTCTATGACCCCCACAAGTGTCACGGGACTCGATTGAAGGTGTCCAATACAAATGAATGTAAATATGGAGGTAGATCTGTGCCCCCAAAAATAAAGGGTTAAATGTGTACAAATAATACAGTCCCAAAATAAATCACAAGGAATAAGGTTTTAAAGCTTAAGAAATACAGTATATACAGTATATACACTACCGTTCAAAAGTTTGGGGTCGCTTAGAAATGTCCTTGTTTTCGAAAGAAAAGCACTTTTGTTGTTCATTAAAATAACATCAAATTGATCGGAAATACAGTGTAGACATTGTTAATGTTGTAAATGGCTATTGTAGCTGGAAACGGCTGATTTTTTATGGAATATCTACATAGGCGTACAGAGGCTAATTATCAGCAACCATCAGTCCTGTGTTCCAATGGCAAGTTGTGTTTGCTAATCCAAGTTTATCATTTCAAAAGGCTAATTGATTATTAGAAAACCCTTTTGCAATTATTGTTAGCACAGCTGAAAACTGTTGTGCTGATGAAAGAAGCAATAAAACTGTCCTTCTTGAGACTAGTTGAGTATCTGGAGCATCAGCAATTGTGGGTTCTATTACAGGCTCAAAATGGCCAGAAACAAAGAACTTTCTTCTCAAACTCTTCAGTCTATTCTTGTTCTGAGAAATGAAGGCTATTCCATGCGAGAAATTGCCAAGAAACTGAAGATCTCGTACAACTCTGTGTACTACTCCCTTCACAGAACATCGCAAACTGGCTTTAACCAGAATAGAAAGAGGAGTGGGAGGCCCCGGTCCACATCTGAGCAAGAGGACAAATACATTAGAGTGTCTAGTTTGAGAAACAGACGCCTCACAGGTCTTCAACTGGCAGCTTCATTAAATAATACCCGCAAAACACTGGTCTCAATGTCAAAAGTGAAGAGGCGACTCCGGGATGCTGACCTAGGCAGAGTTGCAAAGAAAAAGTCCAGTGTCTGTGTTCTTTTGCCCATCTTAATCTTTTATTTTTATTGGCCAGTCTTAGATGTGGCTTTTTCTTTGCAACTCTGCCTAGAAGGTCAGCACTGGTACATAGTTCCTCTGTGGAGATCGGAGAACCTTCCAGAAGGACAACCATCACTGCAGCACTCCACCAAGCAGGCCTTTATGGTAGAGTGGCCAGACGGAAGCCACTCCTCAGTAAAAGCACATGACAAATGGCACCTAAAGGACTCTCAGACCATGAGAAACAAGATTCTCTGGTCTGGTGAAGCCAAGATTGAACTCTTTGGCCTGAATGCCAAGTGTCACATCTTGAGGAAACCTGGCACCATCCCTACGGTGAAGCATGGTGGTGGCAGCATCATGCTGTGGGGATGTTTTTCAGCGGTAAGGACTGGGAGACTAGTAAGGTTCGAGGGAAAGATGAACATAGCAAAGTACAGATAGATCCTAGTGGAGCCGGCTGGCTGAGAGGGCCCTAGTGGAGCCACCTGGCTGAGAGGGTCCTAGTGGGACCAGCTGGCTGAGAGGGCCCTAGTGGAGCCACCTGGCTGAGAGGGCCCTAGTGGGGCCAGCTGGCTGAGAGGGCCCTAGTGGAGCCGGCTTGCTGAGAGGGCCCTAGTGGAGCCACCTGGCTGAGAGGGTCCTAGTGGGACCAGCTGGCTGAGAGGGCCCTAGTGGAGCCACCTGGCTGAGAGGGCCCTAGTGGGACCAGCTGGCTGAGAGGGCCCTAGTGGAGCCGGCTTGCTGAGAGGGCCCTAGTGGAGCCAGCTAGTTGTGTAAATAAATGTAGTTGAATTAGTTTGTGAACTATTTTATCTTTTTTATAGACTATTTTATATTTCATTTACCGTGTATTGACCAACGACCAGTACAGGTCCATACTGATACACTCATGTTGGTGTTTGTTTTGTACATAGTTAATCATTTAACATTTCAAATGTCTTTCTCTTTTGAAACTTTTGTTTGCTTAATGTTAACTGTTTGTTATTGTTTATTTCACTTGCTTTGGCAATGTTAGCATATGTTTCCGATGCCAATTGAGAGAGAGAGTGACCTTTCATGATGTGATGGCGAAGATAGGCTTATCGTTGGTATGGTGCAACAACACCCATGTGTACTCACATTCCCCTTCCATGGAAATGTGAACCTCTCTTTGCAGATGACTTTATATATCATTTAATGCATTTGCTTTCGTCTGTTTTTGAAATCATTCATTTCATAGGTCAGAGGTCAAGCTGAGCCGTCAAGCTGAGCCGTACCAGAGTGGAAGAGTGGAAAAGGTTACTGGTTGTGATGACATAACTGGTGAGAAGTCAGTTATGAAAAGATATTCAGTTGACTGCGTGTTAGTCTGTCAGCCCTATCTCTTTTGACATCTCCCTCTCTCTACTCCTCTTCTCTCTCACTCTCCATCTCCCCTCCCCTCCTCCTCTGTCCAATAGCCGCAGGAAGTCGTTTGGGGGTGTAGAAATACAGCTAAACCTAGGGTATGGCTAAATGGGGTGTACAGAAATCCCCCCACCAGTTGAAGCTCATTTACTGTACTTAAAAACTCTAAAATACTATTTGGAGAACAGCAAAAACTAACAAAAATGACCCCAGACATGAATTATCAATGCAATATTAGGTTTATATTAGGTTTAAAGGTCTGTGGAATGGAGTGTACAATGTACTACTCAACCTCAACATCCCCATTGACTCATTTATCCTACTTGTGGAACAGTGCATACAGTGCAATGAAATAGATGCATAATACACGATTCAATGGATGACTTCAAATACTGACATCAATGGGAAAGTAACTGGAGCATAAAACAGCTGACTGTGAATGCAAACTATCCCAGATAAATCCTACACATGCATTGAAATAAAAGGCATACATCAAAGGAATTACTTTGGCCTACAATCAACAAGGACATATAAAGACAAACAAACTCAACCAAAGAATGAAGAAAATCATGAAATACTAAATGAAAATCTACACATTAAAGGAAAAATCCACAAAAAGCCACTCATTCCTTTAATTTACAGTGTTAAATAACACTAATATGTGAAAACAATTTTTGTAAACAAATGTTTCATTTTGGCGTTATAATAATGTTGGTAGCAACATGGAAACTCGTTGTGGAAATCTGTTGCAGCTCAAGTAGACTACAAAATCCACAATGCAATGCTCTCTCTATGGGCTGGTTACACACAATAATACAAAGACAATATCAGCGTGTGAAGTAGCTAGCTAGCTGTAAAATCGCCTAAACAAACTGCACAATCAATTTAGGAGTCTACAATCTCCTGCAGATCGATGTCGCTCACAGAGTGGAGTCTAACATTCGTAACAGCAGATATACTTGGAGGAGATGGGAAACGTTGCCCATACTAGGTCAATGGGCAGCGCGGTGCATTCTGGGTGATTCTGGTACAAGGAGAGCTCTCCTTCAAGAAGTGAATGGGAGTCTATTGGGCGCTAGCTCAAAACCTAACATTAGCACGAATTTCTTCAACAAGAAGTGCAACATTACACATCTTTTTGCGAGATGTGAGATAATGAACTTGCTATCTGTAGTATCGTATAGCTTTGGAATCGTGTTATTATGTACTTTCGAGGAATAGAGGCACGTTTCTCGACATATAGACTGACTTTGAGAAGGAATTGCCTGACGATTAGCTTAGCAACCGCGTGACGCAGTATGACAACGTCAACGCGATTGGTCGACAGTCTGCTGGGTGGGACATTATACATTCTTCATTGGATTCTATCTCTTTTCTATAATATCTGTGGAACTGCACCATGCAATGCACCCTGGACTAAAGAGGCAGACAAATAGGAAAAATGTGCTAGACCCTCTGTTAAATTACAAATTTCAATCGGTAGGAATATCGCAGAAATATGATCAATGGCTCATTCGAGAGAAGACATCCTCAAGCGTTATGACATCGGCCAGTATTGAAATCTGACATGCATAATAAACGTTTTTGCGATCTAAAAGTCGTATTCCTATTAACTTCCTATTAACTTCCAGATTCACTTCCAGATTAATTTCCAGATCCCTCCTCTCTCTCCCCACTCCCTCCTCTCTCTCCCCCCCTCCTCTCTCCCAGTCCCCTCCTCTCTCTCCCCACTCCCTCCTCTCTCTCCCTCTCTCCTCTCTCCCTCCTCTCTCTCTCCTCCCTCTCTCTCTCTCCCTCTCCCTCCTCTCTCTCTCTCTCTCTCTCTCTCTCTCTCTCTCTCTCTCTCTCTCTCTCTCTCTCTCTCTCTCTCTTCCTGACATATAGCATCAGGCATGTTGATCTTGACTCAGGTCACAGACCTCTATCATTGGACCAGACCTGAGTCTGTGACCTGATCACTCACACAACAGAGGACAGAACAGAAAAAGGTCTGATAAACTACAGTTCCTCACAATAAAATGACAGCTCTTAAGATTGTTTAAAAAGAAAGAGCAGCTCTATACGACATTCAAACTAATTGTTTTGAGCTGATAGTAACTCCAGGTCCAATTCATTAAGACAGGCCTTTGAAGGCATTAAAAAAGTCCCTAGTTGTGGATCTCATCAAGGAGTTAGTCCAAAGTGTCTCAGGCTTTTTGTAAAGACATTGACCTGAGTGTGTGTGTGTGGGGTGTGTTTTGTGGCATCTAGCATTTACACCCCCCCCGCTCTAACAGATGACAAATATAAAATATATAATATGTACTCTCATTCATTTACATAGAGACATATACACTCAATCATTTACACACTATATACAACAGTCAGATGCATGGCACCATCACAACTTAACCTACAGTAAAGTACATTTACAGGTGATCACGTCATTGTCCTGCTTTGAAATAGATTTTTACTGTCTGCTTCCAGTTGTACGTTCATTTACTAGCCCTGCAAATTATAATATATCTTACAATATCAAATCATATCTCAGTAACTGTCACAAGTGTATTTCAGTATAACAGCATCCTACCTGTGCTCCAGAACAGGATCATCAATATCACTGCAGGTATCATATCTGTCTCTAACTGGGTCTCCACTGAGCTATACAAGTCTACTGTCATGAAGAGTGGACTGAAGAGTGGAAAAAATACTGCTAGGTTATATGACTTCTATCTCATTAGTTCATTAGGGTTTTTGATGTGAGATAAACTTCTTAGCAAGTTATCTTGAATCAGTGGTTGAACCCAGCTAAATGCAGCAAACTGATCTGTTTTGAAAAACCCCACAGGAAACTGCTGACAGAGCAGCAAAGTTTCACATATTGTGTCCTATAATATCACCTCTAACTTTCTACTGCTTGAGTTCACCTCTTATAGAACATTGGTTAATGTTCCAGCACCTAAATATAAACAGTACCAGCACCCAAAATGAGTACTGATGATGTCTCATGTTAGAGCAGGAGAAGGGGGAATGTGGTGTAGAAGCTAGAGGTCTGTTACCCAAGTCAACTCAACAGGCCTGATGCTATATGTCAGGGTCAGGCTGGGCTGGGCCAAGAGTGGAAAAGGTTGCTGGTTATGATGACATCACTGGTGAGAAGTCAGTGATAATAATATATTATCTCTCTCTCCCATCTCTCACTCTCCTCCCTCTCTCCTCCCCTTTCCCTCCCTCTCTCTATGTCTCCCCCATTACTCTCTTCCTCCTCCCTCCCTCCCTCCCTGTCTCTCTCCCTCCCCTCCTCAGATATATATTATATATTGTAAGGGAGAAGAAGAGGGGGGAGAGGGGGTGAGGAGGAGAGGAGAGTGGAGGAGGAGAGAGGAGGAGAGAGGAAGAGGAGGAGAGAAGGAGAGGAGGTTGAGAGAGGGAGAGGAGGAGAAGGGGAGAGGAGCAGAGAGAAAGAAGAGCAGAGAGGGAGAAGGGGAGAGGGGGAGAGGAGGATAGGAGAGGAGAGGGGGAGAGAGGGAGAAGATCAGAGTGTGGAGAGGGGGAGAGAGGGAGAAGATGAGAGGGTGGAGAGGGGAGAGAGGGAGAAGAGGAGTGGGGAGAGGAGGAGAGAGGGAGAGGAGGAGAGGGGGGAGAGGAGGAGAGATGGAGAGGAGGTGAGGGGGAGAGGGTGGAGGGGGGAGAGGAGAGGAAAGGGGGAGAAGGGGGGAGAGAGGCAGAGAGGGAGAAGAGGAGAGGGGAGAGAGGAAGAAGAGGAGTGGGGGGGAGAGGGGGAGAGAGGAAGAGGAGGAGAGGGGGGAGAGGAGGAGAGAGGGAGAGGAGGAGAGGGGGGAGAGGAGGAGAGATGGAGAGGAGGTGAGGGGGAGAGGGTGGAGAGAGCCAGAGAGGGAGAAGAGGAGAGGGGAGAGAGGTAGAAGAGGAGAAGGGGAGAGGAGCAGAGAGGGAGAAGAGGAGACGAGGAGAGGAGAGGAGAGGGGGAGAGGGGGAGGGAGAGGAGAAGGTAGAGAGGGATAGAGGGAGAAGAGGAGAGGGTGGAGAGGTGAAGAGAGGGAGAAGAGGAGAGGGGAGAGAGGGGGAGAGAGGGAGAAGAGGAGAGGGTGGAGGGGGGAGAGAGGGAGAAGAGGAGAGGGGGAGAGGGGGAGGGAGGTCAACTCATCAGGCCTGATGTTATATGTCAGGGTCAGGTTGGGCTGTGCCAAGAGTGGAATAGGTTACTGGTTATAATGACATCACTGGTGAGATGTCAGTGATAATAATATATTCTCTCTTTCTCCCATCTCTCGCTCTCCTCCCTCTCTCCTCCCCTTTCCCTCCCCCTCTCTATGTCTCCCCCATTACTCTCTTCTCCCTCCCTCCCTCCCTCCCCTCCTCTAATGTATATTATATAATGTAAGGGGAAAGAGACGAAGAGGGGGAGAGGGGGGTAGAGGAGGAAAGAGGGAGAAGAGGAGAGGGGGGAGAGGAGGAGAGAGGGAGAAGAGGAGAGGGGGGGAGAGGAGGAGAGAGGGAGAAGAGGAGAGGGGGGAGAGGAGGAGAGAGGGAGAAGAAGAGAGGGGGGGAGAGGAGGAGAGGGGAAGAAGAAGAAAGGTGGGGAGAGAGGGAGAAGAAGATAGTGGGATAGGGGGTACCGTTTGTCTCCCACCGTTCCACCCATGGGACTATACCTTCTGTTATCAAGAGGGAGTTTCCACCATAGTTCTTATACCAATCATTTCAGTTTAGGGAAGTGAACAAGTGCACACTTTAGGAGAAAGGAGACATAATTGGGACAATGCTTCGCTTCTAGACTGCAGTCATGCGTCTGTGACACCAGACTATCACCTAGTGGCCATAAGAGGAACTGTCCTGTCAGTATGTTTTTACTGCTTTCTCAAAACAACACATGACCTGCATACATGATATGATTCATGTGTGAGTACTAAAAGCATATGAATATAGTATATTATATTCTAGTATATTTATTATATATGTGGGTCTGATAAGTAAACACTCTTAATGTTTGCTGTTTTATCACTAAGAAGAACATTGGGCACTATGTAACCAAACACATGTGGAACCTCATGATATGAGAAATAAGAAGTGTTTAAAAAGGTGAGTCCTGAACCCTGTAGACTACTACACTACTTCTGAAGAAGACCAGACTCCTTTCAGAATGAAGACTGCTATAGTTCTGACGGTGTTGCTGTTGGGTCATGGCTAGAAAGGATCCAGCTTTTGTCAGATTTTGACTTTTCGTAGCAGGTTAGGAGAATTTGTGCAGCAGTTTAGGAGAATTAACGTAGCAGGTTAGGAGAATTAGGTTAAAGTTAGGAAAAGGGTTAGGATTAGCTAAAATGCCTCAACAAAAAATATACTTTTGACATACATTTGACAAAATCTGGATCCCTAATTGCCATGTGGTCCTCTGTAGCTCAATTGGTAGAGAGCATGGCACTTTTAATGCCAGGGTAGTGAGTGTTTTGAGTTTTGAGTATCTGAGATGTAGTTTCATCATACGTGTGTTAACAATTGGGGAAAACTGTAATAGTTAATCACTTTACCGTTTGGTAAAGCTATATATTTTAAACTGGTTTGTCGACTGTATATGGATTTAGAGAACTACAGAAATGAAATCTGTTTGTAAAGTATAAACATTTAAATTACATGTATGATACATGATGAACATACATAATGACTACTCATTATTACTAATTGATTTCACATAGTGGGAACCACAATTAGTCACCATATAAAAGGGTGTGTGAACACTTCCAATGTCTTTCAATATGGAGCAGGATAGACAGCAAGGGAGAGGAAGACACCAAAGAGCTGGTGGACAAGAGCCCCATCAGAGAGGAGGACAAGGGGCCCGTCAGAGAGGTGGACATGGGCCCTGTCAGAGAGGAGGACATGGGCCCCGTCAGAGAGGAGGACATGGGCCCCATCATAGAGGAGGACATGGGCCCCATCAGAGAGGTGGACAAGGGGCCCCGTCAGAGAGGAGGACAAGGGGCCTGTCAGAGAGGAGGACATGTGCCCCGTCAGAGAGGAGGACATGGGCCCCATCAGAGAGGAGGACATGGGCCCCGTCAGAGAGGAGGACATGGGCCCCATCAGAGAGGAGGACATGGGGCCCGTCAGAGAGGAGGACATGGGCCCCGTCAGAGAGGAGGACATGGGCCCCGTCAGAGAGGAGGACAAGGGGCCCGTTAGAGAGGTGGGCATGGGCCCCATCAGAGAGGAGGACAAGGGGCCCGTCATGGAGGAGGACATGGGCCCCGTAAGAGAGGAGGACATGGGTCCCGTCAGAGAGGTGGACATGAGCCCCATCAGAGAGGAGGACAAGGGGCCCGTCAGAGAGGAGGACAAGGGGCTCCGTCAGAGAGGAGGACATGGGGGCCCGTCAGAGAGGTGGACATGGGCCCCATCAGAGAGGAGGACAAGGGGCCCGTCAGAGAGGAGGACATGGGGCCCGTCAGAGAGGTGGACATGGGCCCCCGTCGAGAGGTGGACAATGGGCCCCGTCAAGAGAAGACAAGGGGCCCGTCAGAGAGGAGGACAAGGGGCTCCGTCAGAGAGGAGGACAAGGGGCCCGTCAGAGAGGAGGACATGGGGCCCGTCAGAGAGGTGGACATGGGCCCCATCAGAGAGGAGGACAAGGGGCCCGTCAGAGAAGAGGACATGGGGCCCGTCAGAGAGGTGGACATGGGCCCCGTCGAGAGGTGGACAATGGGCCCCGTCAGAGAGGGAGACAAGGGGCTCGTCAGAGAGGTGGGCATGTGCTCCGTCAGAGAGGAGGACATGGGCCCCATCAGAGAGGAGGACAAGGTGCCCGTCAGAGAGGAGGACATGGGGCCCGTCAGAGAGGTGGACATGGGCCCCGTCAGAGAGGAGGACAAGGGGCCCGTCAGAGAGGAGGACATGGGCCCCATCAGAGAGGAGGACATGTGTCCCGTCAGAGAGGTGGACAAGGGCCCCATCAGAGAGGAGGACAAGGGGCCCGTCAGAGAGGAGGACAGGGGCCCCGTCAGAGAGGAGGACATGGGGCCCGTCAGAGAGGAGGACATGGGCCCCGTATGAGAGAAGGACAAGGGGCCCGTCAGAGAGGTGGACATGGGCCCCGTCAGAGAGTGTCTGGGTAATGGTGTAACTGGCCTAGATTCTCCCAGAGTGTCTGGGTCATGGTGTAACTGGATGAGATTCTCCCAGAGTGTCTGGGTCATGGTGTAACTGGATGAGATTCTCCCAGAGTGTCTGGGTCATGGTGTAACTGGCTGAGATTCTCCCAGAGTGTCTGGGTCATGGTGTAACTGGCTGAGATTCTCCCAGAGTGTCTGGGTCATGGTGTAACTGGCTGAGATTCTTCCAGAGTGTCTGGGTCATGGTGTAACTGGCTGAGATTCTCCCAGAGTGTCTGGGTCATGGTGTAACTGGCTGAAAACTTAACCCTATATTCAATGGTACCCTATTCCCTATATAGTGCACTCACTACTATTGACCAGGGCCCACGGGGCTATACACTATACAGCTAAATGCTAATAGGTCACTATACAGCTAAATGCTAATAGGACACTATACAGCTAAATGCTAATAGGACACTATACAGCTAAATGGAGGAACTAATGTCATTGGTATAATTGAACATTTATGTCCCACAACATCTAATGTGTGTGTGTGTGTGTGTGTGTGTGTGTGTGTGTGTGTGTGTGTGTGTGTGTGTGTGTGTGTGTGTGTGTGTTAATGCTGAGAAATTTGTACTTTTTTAAGTCTGTTCGGTTTCGGTTCGATTACAAAAAAAAAATAACGGTTTTCGAATTCGATAATAAAAAAAACATGAAATGCATTATCAAATAATTGCATTACAATGGTTTTAGAGCTTTTTAAGGGAAATTTCAAAGCAAAAAACAGTGAACGTTAAATTGCCCAAAAAAAAAGGAAATGACTATGAAACAATCAAATATTTCAGTTGTGTACAGTGTCTTGCGAAACTATTAACCCCCCTTGGAATTTTTCTTATTTTGTTGCTGTCACGATCGTCTTGAAAAGAAGCGGGCCAAGGCGCAGCGTGAGATGCGTACATATTTATTTTATTGTACACCACAGCGAACAAAACAACAAACGAAACGTGAAGTCCTTCGATACAAACACAAATCAAAAGGAACAAGAAACCACACGAAACGAATGCCTTACAGCTACCTAAGTATGGCTCCCAATCAGAGACAACGAGCAACAGCCGTCTCTGATTGGGAGCCACCCTGGCCAACATAGAAACACAAAACTAGAACCTAACACCCTGGCTCAACATACGAGAGTCCCCAGAGCCAGGGCGTGACAGTACCCCCCCCCAAAGGCGCGGACTCCGGCCGCGCCAACCAAACACAACAGGGGAGGGACCGGGTGGGCACTCCGCCTCGGCGGTGGATCCGGCTCCGGGCATGACTCCCACTCCCTCTCTAACCCCCCAAAGCGCCCCTGATCCGGTCTGGCCCTGCTGGCCGGAGCTGGACTGAACACTGGTGGAGCGGAATGCTCTAGCTCCGGAGTGGAGCAGCTGACCGGTGCCGGACCAGGCACCAGTGGAACAGGCACGGGCTGTGCCGGACTGACGACGCGCACCACAGGCTTGGTGCGGGGAGCAGGGACGGGCCGGACCGGGCTGACGACGCGCACCATTGGCTTGGTGCGGGGAGCAGGGACGGGCCGAACCGGGCCGATGAAGCGCACCACTTGCTTGGTGCGGGGAGCAGGAACAGGCCGGACCGGGCTGACGACGCACACCATTGACTTGGTGCGGGGAGCAGGGACGGGCCGAACCGGGTTGACGAAGCGCACCATTGGCTTGGTGCGGGGAGCAGGGACGGGCCGAACCGGGCTGATGAAGCGCACCACTTGCTTGGTGCGGGGCGCAGGAACAGGCCGGACCGGGCTGACGACGCGCACCATTGGCTTGGTGCGGGGAGCAGGGACGGGCCGAACCGGGCTGATGAAGCGCGTGGGGGGGAACAGGCCGGACCGGGCCGGCGCACCATAGGCTTGGTGCGGGGAGCAGGAACAGGCCGAACCGGGCTGGCGACGCGCACCACAGGCTTGGCGCGAGGGACAGGAACAGGCCGGACCGGGCTGGCGACGCGCACCACAGGCTCGGTGCGAGAGGCAGGAACAGGCCGAACCGTACTGGGAACACACGCCACTGGCCCTAAGCGGGGATCAGGAACGGGCCGGACCGGACTGGCAACACACCCCAGTACCTCTCGCCGTGCCTCTACATACTCCTTCCCCCTGGTGTCCAGTAACTCCCTTAACCTGGCGGCCTCCTCTGCCAACCCTCTGAACCACTCTATCCCGTACTCCTGCTTTCTCCTCATCACGCTGCTTGACCCAGTCGTGGTGGTTTCTTCTGTCACGATCGTCCTGAAAAGAAGCGGGCCAAGGCGCAGCGTGAGATGCGTACATATTTATTTTATTGTACACCACAGCGAACAAAACAACAAACGAAACGTGAAGTCCTTCGATACAAACACAAATCAAAAGGAACAAGAAACCACACGAAACGAATGCCTTACAGCTACCTAAGTATGGCTCCCAATCAGAGACAACGAGCAACAGCCGTCTCTGATTGGGAGCCACCCTGGCCAACATAGAAACACAAAACTAGAACCTAACACCCTGGCTCAACATACGAGAGTCCCCAGAGCCAGGGCGTGACAGTTGCCTTACAACCTGGAATTAAAATTGATTTTTTCGGGGTTTGTAACATTTCATTTCCACAACATGCCTACCACTTTGAAGATGTAAAAACATTTTTTATTGTGAAACAAACAAGAAATTTGGCCATTCTTCAAGGCAAAACTGCTCCAGCTCCTTCAAGTTGGATGGGTTCCGCTGGTGTACAGCAATCTTTAAGTCATACCACAGATTCTCAATTGGATTGAGGTCTGGGCTTTGACTAGGCCATTCCAAGACATTTCAATGTTTCTCCTTAAGCCACTTCAGTGTTGCTTTAGCACTATGCTTAGGGTCATTGTCCAGCTGGAAGGTGAACCTCCATCCCAGTCTCAAATCTCTGGAAGACTGAAACAGGTTTCCCTCAAGAATTTCCCTGTATTTAGCGCCATCCATTACTCCTTCAATTGTGACCAGTTTCCCAGTCCCTGCCGATGAAAAACATCCCCACAGCATGATATTGCCACCACCATGCTTCAATGTGGTGATGGTGTTCTCGCGGTGATGAGAGGTGTTGCGTTTGCGCAAGACATAGCATTTTCCTTGATGGCCAAAAAGTTCAATTTTAGTCTCATCTGACCAGAGTACCTTCTTCCATATGTTTGGGGAGTCTCCCACATGCCTTTGGCGAAAACGAAACGTGGTTGCTTATTTTTTTTCTTTAAGCAATGGCTTTTTTCTGGCCACTCTTCCATAAAGCCCAGCTCTGTGGAGTGTATGGCTTAAAGTGGTCCTATGGACAGAGACTCCAATCTCCGCTGTGGAGCTTTGCAGCTCCTTCAGGGTTATCTTTGGTATCTTTGACAACTTTATGTAGACCCTAAATGTTTGTGGGCACCTTTTGTCACCATTATAGTGCATGTAATGTATTGTTTAGATTAATTAATAATAATAATAATTATTATTATTATGTTTATTGTGTTGTGGTGTCGCTAGCATGCATCCCCCCCAAAAAAATGGTTGTTTGCCCCACCAAGATTGGGGCGGCAGGTAGCTTAGTGGTTAAGAGCGTTGTGCCAGTAACCGAAAGGTCGCTGGTTCTAATCCCCGAGCCGACTAGGTGAAAAATCTGTCGATGTGCCCTTGAGCAAGGCACTTAACCCTAATTGCTCCGGTAAGTCGCTCTGGATAAGAGCGTCTGCTAAATGACTAACATGTAAATGTAATGGAAATGTAAGATTGACATGCTAAAATCACCACTGCAAATGAGCCATCAATTTGATTAACCACCTAACAAGCGACCACCACTCCTACCACTACAAAGACCTGAAATGCCAAGAGATAAACATAGAGAAAAGTCCCTTCTTCCAGCTTGTCCTGAAGCTAAGTTCACAAACCACTACTAACCCAACAATGCCTCAAGACAGCCCTCAGACAATCTGGCCCAAACAAATCTGGCCCAAACAAACATAAAATTACACTGGAAAACATTACAAAACCTGGGGTGTGTAGAAATATTAGCTAAACCTAGGGTATGGCTAAATGGGGTGTGTAGAAATACAAATAAACCTAGGGTATGGCTAAATGGGGTGTGTAGAAATACAGCTAAACCTAGGGTATGGCTAAATGGAGTGTGTAGAAATACAGCTAAACCTAGGGTATGGCTAAATGGGGTGTGTAGAAATACAGCTAATCCTAGTGTATGGCTAAATGGGGTGTGTAGAAATACAGCTAAACCTAGGGTATGGCTAAATGGGGTGTGTAGAAATACAGCTAAACCTAGGGTATGGCTAAATGGGGTGTGTAGAAATACAGCTAAACCTAGTGTATGGCTAAATGGGGTGTGTAGAAATACAAATAAACCTAGGGTATGGCTAAATGGGGTTTGTAGAAATACAAATAAACCTAGGGTATGGCTAAATGGGGTGTGTAGAAATCCCCCACCAGTTGAAGCTCATTTACTGTACTTAAAAACTCTCAAATACTATTTGGAGAACAGCAGAAACTAACAAAAATGCCCCCAGACATTAATTATCACTGCAATGTTAGGTTTATATTAGGTTTTAAGGTCTGTGGAATGGAGTGTACAATGTACTACTCAATTTCAGTTTTTTTTGCATGGGCTGCATCTCAATCTACTTCATCCGCCTGTATGTCTGCCTTCCGCATCCCGAAAATCACCATAGGTAGAGAGAAGACAGGCTATGTGCCACACTGCCCACAAAATGAGGTGGAAACTGAGCTGCACTTCCTAACCTCCTGCCAAATGTACGATGATGTGAGAGAGACATATTTCCCTCAGATTACAAGGACCCCCAAATAATTTGAAAACAAATATAATATTGATAAGCTCCCGTATCTGTTAGGTGAAATACAGCAGCGTGCAATCATGGCAGCAAAATGTGTGACCTGTTGTGATACGAATAGGGTAACCAGTGGAGAACAAACACCACAGTAAATAAAACCTAGGCCTAGATTTATCAGTTTATTTCATTTCCCTTGCCATTTGTACTTCTACTTTTTGCACAAGCTCACACTCTCCTACACACACCAGCCGGCTGAGAGGGCCCTAGTGGAGCCACCTGGCTGAGAGGGCACTAGTGGAGCCACCTGGTTGAGAGGACCCTAGTGGAGCCAACTGGCTGAGAGGGCCCTAGTGGAGCCACCTGGCTGAGAGGGCCCTAGTGGAGCCAGCTGGCTGAGAGGGCCCTAGTGGAGCCACCTGGCTGAGAGGGCCCTAGTGGAGCCAGCTGGCTCAGAGGGCCCTAGTGGAGCCAGCTGGCTGAGAGGGCCCTAGTGGAGCCAGCTGGCTGAGAGGGCCCCTAGTGGAGCCAGCTGGCTGAGAGGGCCTAGTGGAGCCACCTGGCTGAGAGGGCCCTAGTGGAGCCACCTGGCTGAGAGGGCCCTAGTGGAGCCAGCTGGCTGAGAGGGCCCTAGTGGAGCCAGCTGGCTGAGAGGGCCCTAGTGGAGCCAGCTGGCTGAGAGGACCCTAGTGGAGCCACCTGGCTGAGAGTGCCCTAGTGGAGCCAGCTGGCTGAGAGGGCCCTAGTGGAGCCAGCTGGCTGAGAGGGCCCTAGTGGAGCCAGCTGGCTGAGAGGGCCCTAGTGGAGCCAGCTGGCTGAGAGGGCCTAGTGGAGCCACCTGGCTGAGAGGGCCCTAGTGGAGCCACCTGGCTGAGAGGGCCCTAGTGGAGCCAGCTGGCTGAGAGGGCCCTAGTGGAGCCAGCTGGCTGAGAGTGCCCTAGTGGAGCCAGCTGGCTGAGAGGGCCCTAGTGGAGCCAGCTGGCTGAGAGGGCCCTAGTGGAGCCACCTGGCTGAGAGGGCCCTAGTGGAGCCAGCTAGTTTATATTTCATTTACAGTGTATTGACTGACGGCCTATACAGGTCAGGACTGATACACTCATTTTTTTTTTTTTTTTTATATAGTTAAATTATTAACATTTCAAATGACTTTCTCTTTTGAAACTTTTGTGTGTTTAAAGTTTACTGTTTGTGATTGTTTATTTCACTTGCTTTGTCAATGTTAACATATGTTTCCCATGTCAATGAAACCCCTTTGAATTGAACTGAGAGAGAGAGTGAGAGAGAGAGAGAGAGGGAGGGGGCAAAAGAGAGGAGAAATGAACATCAACATCACCTTCCATGATGTGATAGAGAAGATAGGCTTAAAGTTGGTGTGGTGCAACAACACACGTGATGTGATGGGGAAGATAGGCTTATAGTTGGTATGATGCAATAACATCCATGTGTACACACATTCCCCTTCCGTGGAAAGGTGAACCTCTCTTTGCAGATGAGTTTATATATAATTTAATACCTTTGCTTTTGTCTGTTTTTGAAATCATTCATTTCATAGGTCAGAGGTCAAGCTGAGCCGTCAAGCTGAGCCGTACCAGAGTGGAAGAGTGGAAAAGGTTACTGGTTGTGATGACATCACTGGTTAGAAGTCAGTTATGAAAAGATATTCAGTTGACTGCGTGTTAGTCTGTCAGCCCTATCTCTTTTGACATCTCCCTCTCTCTACTCCTCTTCTCTCTCACTCTCCATCTCCCCTCCCCTCCTCCTCTGTCCCATAGCCACAGTAAGTAGTTTGGGGGTGTAGAAATACAGCTAAACCTAGGGTATGGCTAAATGGGGTTTGTAGAAATACAGCTAAACCTAGGGTATGGCTAAATGGGGTGTGCAGAAATACAACTAAACCTAGGGTATGGCTAAATGGGGTGTGAAGAAATACAACTAAACCTAGGGTATGGCTAAATGGGGTGTGTAGAAATACAACTAAACCTAGTGTATGGAAAAAGGGGGTCTCTATCTCCCCTCCCCTCCCCTCCCTCCCTCTCCCTCCCATCCCCTCCCCTCTCCTCTCTCTCCACTACGTTCTCCTCCGCCCCCCACCCATCCTCTCTCCTCCGCCCCATCTCTCTCTGCTCATCTCTCGCAGCCCTTTGACATCTCCCTCTCTATCTCCCCTCCCGTCCTCTGTCCCCTCTTCTCTCTCTCCACTACCCTCCCCCTCTCTCTCTCTCTCTCTCTCTCTCTCTCTCTCTTCCTGACATATAGCATCAGGCTTGTTGAGCTTGACTCAGTTGACGTGGTAACAGACCTCTAGCTACCCCCTCCCCCTTCTCGATTGAACCTTTAATAAACCTTTATTTAACTAGGCAAGTCAGTTAAGAACAAATTCACATTTACAATAATGGCCTACCCAGGCCAATCCCTCCCCTAACCCGGACGATGCTGGGCCAATTGTGCGCCGCTCTATGGGACTCCCAATCCCGGCCGGTTGTGATATAGCCTGGGATCGAACCCGGGTGTGCACTGACGCCTCTAGCACTACGATGCAGTGCCTATGATCACTGCGCCTCTCGGGAGGCCATAGAAACATAAGACAAATATTAAATAGATACATCATATATACTCTCATTCATTTCCATAGGGACAGATACAATCAATCATTGACACACTGAATATACAACATCACATACACCATCACACCTTAAATGACATTAGTGCCTGTCCCCAGATGGACAGTTATTGTCACGCCCCTGGCTCTGGGGACTCTTTAATGTTGAGCCAGGGTGTGTAGGTTTCATTGTTTAGTTTTCTATGTTTGTGTTCTAGATCGTTTAGATCTATGTTGGCCAGGGTGGTTCCCAATCAGAGGCAGCTGTAGCTTGTTGTCTCTGATTGGGGACCATACTTTGGCAGCCTGTTTTGCACTGTTATTTTGTGGGATCTTGTTCCGTTTGGTTTGTGTTATGACCTAGGACTTCACGTATCGTTTGGTTTATTGTTTTGGTTCGTGTGTGTACTAAATAAAGTATGTACGCCTATCACGCTGCGCCTTGGTGCGCTTCCGTCAACGATCGTGACAGTTATGCTACAGTAAATTACATTTACTGGTGATTACATCATTGTCCTGCTTTAAGACAGATTTTTACTGTCTGCATCCAGTTGCATGTTATTTACTAACCCTGCAAATGATCATATATCTTACAATATAAAAACATATGCTCCAGAACAGGATCATCAATATCACTGCCGGTATCATATCTGTCTCTAACTGGGGCTCCACTGAGCTATACAAGTCTACTGTCATGAAGAGTGGACTGAAGAGTGGAAAATACTGCTAGGCTATATGATTTCTATCTCATTAGTTCCTTACTTCATGATAAAATAATAATAATATGCCATTTAGCAGACGCTTTTATCCAAAGCGACTTACAGTCATGCGTGCATACATTTTTGTGTATGGGTGGTCCCGGGGATCGAACCCACTGGCTCCACTAGGCCCTCTCATGATGTGAGATAAACTTCTGAGCAACTTATCTTGGATCAGTGGTTGAGCCCAGCTAAACACAGCAAACGGATCTGTCTTGCAGCAATGTTTCACATAGTGTGTCCTATAATATCACCTCTAACTTTCTACTGCTTGAGTTCACCTCTTATAGAATATTGGCTTACTGTTCCTTAATGTTCCAGGCAGTAACAATACTTTAATCCTTCTTTTATATAGTTATCAAAATTCTCAGCCATTTGTACTTCTACTTTTTGCACAGACAGCTCACACTCTCCTACAAACACCAGCTGGCTGAGAGGGCCCTAGTGGAGCAACCTGGCTGAGAGGGCCTAGTGGAGCCACCTTGCTGAGAGGGCCCTATTGAGCCACCTGGCTGAGAGGACCCTAGTGGAGCCACCTGGCTGAGAGCATCCTAGTGGAGCCAGCTGGCTGAGAGGGCCCTAGTGGAGCCAGCTAGTTTATATTTCATTTACAGTGTATTGACCGACGGCCTATACAGGTCAGGACTGATACACTCATTTTTATTTTTTGTTTTTTTATATAGTTAAATTATTAACATTTCAAATTACTTTCCCTTTTGAAACTTTTGTGTGTTTAAAGTTTACTGTTTGTGATTGTTTATTTCACTTGCTTTGTCAATGTTAACATATGCTTCCCATGTCAATGAAACCCCTTTGAATTGAACTGAGAGAGAGAGTGAGAGAGAGAGAGATGGGGAGGGGCAAAAGAGAGGAGAAATGAACATCAACATGACCTTTCATGATGTGATGGAGAAGATAGGCTTATAGTTGGTATGGTGCAACAACACACGTGATGTGATGGAGAAGATAGGCTTATAGTTGGTATGGTGCAACAACACACGTGATGTGATGGGGAAGATAGGCTTATAGTTGGTATGATGCAACAACACCCATGTGTACACACATTCCCCTTCCGTGGAAAGGTGAACCTCTCTTTGCAGATTAATTGTTTATATAATTTAATACCTTTGCTTTTGTCTGTTTTTGAAATCATTCATTTCATAGGTCAGAGGTCAAGCTGAGCCGTACCAGGAGTGGAAGAGTGGAAAAGGTTTCTGTTTGTGATGACATAACTGGTGAGAAGTCAGTTATGAAAAGATATTCAGTTGACTGCGTGTTAGTCTGTCAGCCCTATCTCTTTTGAGATCTCCCTCTCTCTACTCCTCTTCTCTCTCACTCTCCATCTCCCCTCCCCTCCTCCTCTGTCCAATAGCAGCAGGAAGTAGTTTGGGGGTGTAGAAATACAGCTAAACACATTTGGGGGGGGTGTACTGTCACGCCCTGACTCTGAGGACTTGTATTTGTTGAGTCAGGGTGTGTATTTTCTGGGTTGTGTTTGCTATGTCGATGTTCTGTGTTTAAGATCTAGAATGGGTAGATCTATGTTGGCCTGTGTAGTTCCCAATCAGAGGCAGCTGTTGCTCGTTGTTCTGATTGGGGACCATACTTAGGCAGCCTGTTGGCACCAGTTAGTTGTGGGATCTTTTTCCGTGTGAGGTATGTTATTTGTCTACCTTGGACTTCACGTTTCGTTTGTTGTTTTGTCATGTGTTCAGTACGTAAATAAATATGAATGCATATCACGCTGCGCCTTGGTCCTTCTCGTTCATGAACGATCGTGAAAGAAGATCCCACCAAAATAAGACCAAGCAGCGTGTTCAGGAGCAAACGCCGGGAATTAAACAGGAGGTTACTTTAGTAGATGTCCTCCTCGGTTGGGGGAGAATCACGGAGGAAGAGGCCGTCCGTTACCGGAGGGCGATGAATGAGGATGCCCAGGTAGGAGATGAGAAACGGCGGCAACAGTGCTGACGACGGAGACCCGAGAGGCAACCCAAATAAAACATTTTGGGGGGGCACACGGTGTGGACGATGAGGCAGCAGGAGGCAGCGACAGGGCGATTCTGCAGGTTAGGAGAAGAGGCCACCAGGTTACGGGGGCTATTGGTACAGAGGGAGCAGGAGTTATTTGGTCAGAGGGAGGAGCTACAGGATGCTATAAGGGAGAAGGAGAGTGTAGAGGCACGGTGAGAGGAGCTGGTTAGGCAGCAGAAGGAGCGGGGGTTTATAAGGGAAAACAGTCCCGCTCCTCGCACCAAGCAAGTGGTGCGTGTCGCCAGTCCGGTCCGGCCCGTTCTGATCCCCGCACTAAGCCAGTGGTTCGTGTTCCCAGTACGGCCCGACCCATTCCTGCTTCCCGCACGAGGCCAGTGGTGTGTGTTCCCAGTACGGTCCGGCCCGTTCCTGCTCCCTGCACTAAGCAAGTGGTGCATGTTCCCAGTACGGCCCGACCCGTTTCTGCTCCCCGCACTAAGCCAATGGTGCGCGTCGCCAGCCCCGGTCCGGCCTGTTCCTGCTCCCCGCACTAAGCCAGTGGTGCGCGTCGCCAGCCCGGCCCGGCCTGTTCCTGTCCCTCGCACCAAACCTGTGGTGCGCGTCACCAGCCTGGCCCGGCCTGTTCCTGCATCTCACACCAAACCTGTGGTGCGCGTCGTCAGCCCGGTCTGACCCGTTCCTGCTCCCCGCACCAAGCCAGTGGTGCGTGTGTCCAGTCCGGCACGACCCGTGCCTGTTCCACCGGTGCCTGGTCCGGCACCGGTCAGCTGCTTCACTCCGGAGCCAGAGCAATCCGCTCCACCGGGGTCCAGTCCAGCTCAGGTCAGCGGCTCCACTCCGGAGCCAGAGCAATCCGCTCCACCGGGGTCCGGTCCAGCTCCGGTCAGCTGCTCCACTCCGGAGCCAGAGCAATCCGCTCCACTGGTGCCTGATCCAGCTCCGGTCAGCTGCTCCACTCCGGAGCCAGAGCAATCCGCTCCACCGGGGTCCAGTCCAGCTCCGGTCAGCGGCTCCACTCCGGAGCCAGAGCAATCCCCTCCACCGGGGTCCGGTCCAGCTCCGGTCAGCTGCTCCACTCCGGAGCCAGAGCAATCCACTCCACCGGTGCCTGATCCAGCTCCGGTCAGCGGCTCCACTCCGGAGCCAGAGCAGTTCGATCCACCGTCGTCGGGTCCAGCTCCAGTCAGCGGTTCCAGTCCAGACCCAGACGTCAGCCCCTCTCCAGGTTCGGGGTCTCCCACACCAGGACCAGACAGGGCTTGGTACATCGTGGGAGGAAGGAGAGGGGAAGCAGCGTGCCGAGGTCCAGACCAGACCAGGGGCGCAACAGGGAGGTGGAGAGTAAGTGGTGGTCACGCCCGGAGCCGTATCCGCCTCCGAGGCGGAATGCCCACCCGGCCCCTACCCTGTTAGGTTTATGTGGCGCGGTCGGAGTCCGCACCTTTGGGGGGGGGGGTACTGTCACGCCCTGACTCTGAGGACTTGTATTTGTTGAGTCAGGGTGTGTATTTTCTGGGTTGTGTTTGCTATGTCGATGTTCTGTGTTTAAGATCTAGAATGGGTAGATCTATGTTGGCTCAGGTGGTTCCCAATCAGAGGCAGCTGTTGCTCGTTGTCTCTGATTGGGGACCATACTTAGGCAGCCTGTTGGCACCAGTTAGTTGTGGGATCTTGTTCCGTGCGAGGTATGTTATTTGTCTACCTTGGACTTCACGTTTCGTTTGTTGTTTTGTCTTGTGTTCAGTACGTAAATAAATATGAATGCATATCACGCTGCGCCTTGGTCCTTCTCGTTCATGAACGATCGTGACACTAAATGGGGTGTGTAGACACACAACTAAACCCAGTGTATGGCTAAATGGGGTGTGTAGAAATACAGCTAAACCTAGGGTATGGCTAAATGGGGTGTGTAGAAATACAACTAAACCTAGTGTATGGCTAAATGGGGTGTGTAGAAATACAGCTAAACCTAGGGTATGACTAAATGGGGTGTGTAGAAATACAAATAAACCTAGGGTATGGCTAAATGGGGTGTGTAGAAATACAAATAAACCTAGGGTATGGCTAAATGGGGTGTGTAGAAATACAAATAAACCTAGGGTATGGCTAAATGGGGTGTGTAGAAATACAAATAAACCTAGGGTATGGCTAAATGGGGTGTGTAGAAATACAGCTAAACCTAGGGTATGGCTAAATGGGGTCTCTATCTCCCTCCCTCCCTCCCCCTCCCCCTCCTCCCCTCCCCTCCCCTCCCCTCCCCTCCTCTGTCCCCTCCCCTCTCCTCTCTCTCCACTACGCTCTCTCCGCCCCCCACCCATCCTCTCTCCTCCGCCCCATCTCTCTCTGCTCATCTCTCGCTGCCCTTTGACATCTCCCTCTCTATCTCCCCCTCCCGTCCTCTGTCCCCTCTTCTCTCTCTCAATACCCTCCCCTCCTCACTCTCTCTCTCTCTTTCTTCCTGACATATAGCATCAGGCTTGTTGAGCTTGACTCAGTTGACTTGGGTAACAGACCTCTAGCTACCCCCTTTCCCTTGCTCTATTGAACCTTTAATAAACCTTTATTTAACTAGGCAAGTCAGTTAAGAACAAATTCTTATTTACAATGGTGGCCTACCCAGGCCAAACCCTCCCCTAACCCGGACGATGCTGGGCCAATTGTGTGCCGCACTATGGGACTCCCAATCCCGGCCGGTTGTTATATAGCCCGGGATCGAACACGGGTCTGTACTGACGCCTCTACCACTGCGATGCAGTGCCTATGATCACTGCGCCTCTCGGGAGGCCATAGAAACATAAGACGACTATTAAATAGATACATAATATATACTCTCATTAATTTCCATAGGGACAGATACAATCAATCATTGACACACTGAATATACAACATCACATACACCATCACACCTTAAATGACATTAGTGCCTGTCCCCAGATGGACAGTTATGCTACAATAAATTACATTTACTGGTGATTACATCATTGTCCTGCTTTAAGAGAGATTTTTACTGTCTGCACCCAGTTGCATGTTATTTACTAACCCTGCAAATGATCATATATCTTACAATATCAAAACATATGCTCCAGAACAGGATCATCAATATCACTGCAGGTAACATATCTGTCTCTAACTGGGGCTCCACTGAGCTATACAAGTCTACTGTCATGAATGTCAGGGATGTAGCGTTGATAGAGCATGGCGTTTGCAATGCCAGGGTTGTGGGTTCGATTCCCACGGGGGGCCAGTATAAAAAAAAAAAAAATGTATTCACTAACTGTGAGTCGCTCTGGATAAGAGCGTCTGCTAAATGACTAAAATGTAAAAAATGTAATGAAGAGTGGACTGAAGAGTGGAAAATACTGCTAGGCTATATGATTTCTATCTCATTAGTTCCTTACTTCAATAATGTGAGATAAACTTCTTAGCAACTTATCTTGGATCAGTGGTTGAGCCCAGCTAAACACAGCAAACTGATCTGTCTTGCAGCAATGTTTCACATAGTGTGTTATATAATATCACCTCTAACTTTCTACTGCTTGAGTTCACCTCTTATAGAATATTGGTTAATGTTCCAGCACCTAAATATAAACAGTACCAGCACCCAAAATGAGTACTGCTGAGGTCTCATGTTAGAGCAGGAGAAGGGGGGATGTGGTGTAGAAGCTAGAGGTCTGTTACCCAAGTCAACTCAACAGGCCTGATGCTATATGTCAGGGTCAGGCTGGGCTGGGCCAAGAGTGGAAAAGGTTACTGGTTATGATGACATCACTTGTGAGAAGTCAGTGATAATATATTCTCTCTCTCCCATCTCTCCCTCTCCTCCCTCTCTCCTCCCCTTTCCCTCCCCCCTCTCAACATCTGCCACATTCTCTCTTCCTCCTCCCTCCCTACCTCCCCCTCTCTCTCTCTCTCTCTCTCTCCCTCCCCTCCTCAAATATATATTATATAATGTAAGGGGAGGGGAGGGAAAAGAAGAGGGGAAGAGGGGGGAGAGGAGGAGAGGAGAGGGGGAGAGGAGGAGAGAGGGAGAGGAGGTTGAGAGAGGGAGAGGAGAGGAGAGGAGAGGAGAGGAGAGGAGAGGAGAGGAGAGGAGAGGAGAGGAGAGGAGAGGAGAGGAGAGGAGAGGAGAGGAGAGGAGAGGAGAGGAGAGGAGAGGAGAGGAGGGGGAGAAGAGGAGAGGGGGAGAGAGGGAGAAGAGGAGAGGGGGAGAAGAGGAGAGGGGGAGAGGGGGAGAGAGGAAGAGGAGAGGGGGGAGAGAGGAAGAGGAGGAGAGGGGGAGAGGAAGAGGGAGGGAGAGGAGGAGAAGAGGAGAGGAGGAGAGAGGTAGAGGAGGAGAGGGGGGAGAGGAGCAGAGAGGGAGAAGAGGAGAGGGGGAGAGGGGGAGAGTAGGAGAGCGGAGGAGAGGGGGAGTGGGGGAGAGAGGGAGAAGAGGAGAGGGTGGAGAGGGGGGAGAGAGGGAGAAGAGGAGAGGGGGAGAGAGGGAGAAGAGGAGAGGGGGAGAGGGGGGAGAGGGGGGAAAAGAGAAGAGGGAGAGAGGGAGAGGAGGAAAGGGGGGAGAGGAGGAGAGAGGCAGAGGATGAGAGGGGGGAGAGGATGGAGAGGGGGAGAAGAGAGGAGAGGGGGGAGGGGAGAGAGGGAGAAGAGGAGAAGGGAGAGGGGGGAGAGGGGAGAAGAAAAGAGAGGGGGGAGAGATGGCGAGAGGGAGAGGAGGAGAAGAGAGAGGAGCAGAGAGTGAGAAGATGAGAGGAGGAGAGGAGAGGAGGGTGGAGAGGGGGAGAGAGGGAGAAGAGGAGAGGGTGGAGAGGGGGAGTGAGGGAGAAGAGGAGAGGGGGAGAGGGAGAGAGGGGGGAGAGGGGGGAGAACAGGAGAGGTGGAGAAGAGGAGATGGGGAGAGGATGAGAGAGGGAGAGGAGAGGGGGAGAGAGGGAGAGGAGGAGAGGGGGAGGGAGGAGATAGGGAGAGGAGAGGGGGAGAGGGGAGAGGGGGGAGAGAGGGAGAAGAGGAGAGGGTGGAGAGAGGTAGAGAGGGAGAAGAGGAGAGGGGGAGAGGGGAGAAGGGGAAAAGAGGAGAGGAAAAGAGGGGAAGAGAGAGGGAAAAGAGTAGAGGGGAAAGAAGGAGAGAGGGAGAGGAGAGAGGGGGGAGAGGGGTAGAGGGGAGAGGAGAGGAGAGGTGGGAGAAGTTGAGAGAGGGAGAAGAGGAGAGGGAGAGAGGGGGAGAGGTGGAGAGAGGGAGAAGAGGAGAGGGGAAGAGGGGGGAGAGAGGGAGAGGGGGGAGAAGAAAAGAGAGGGGGAAAGAGGGAGAAGAGGAGAGAGGGAGAGGGGGGAGAAGAGGAGACAGGTGGAGAAGGGGAGAGAGGGAGAAGAGGAGAGGGGGAGAGGGGGGAAAGAGAAGAGGGAGAGGGGGGGAGAGTAGGAGAGTGGAGAGAGGGGGAGAGATGGAGAAGAGGAGAGGGGGGAGAGGGGGAGAAGGGGAGAGGGGGGAGAGGGGGAGAGAGGGAGAGGAGGAGATGGGGAGAGGGGGGAAAGAGGGAGAAGAGGAGAGGGGAGAGAGGGGGAGAGAGGGAGAAGAGGAGAGGGGTGAGAGGAGGTGAGGGGGAGAGGAGAGGGGGAGAGGGGGAGAGGAGTAGAGGGAGGAGAGGAGAGGGAGAGGGGGGAGAGGAGGAGAATAGGTGAGAGGGGAGAGGGGGAGAAGAAAAGAGAGGGGAGAGGGGGAAAGAGGGAGAAAAGGAGAGGGAGAGGGGGGGGAGAAGAAAAGAGAGGGAGAGGGGGAAAGAGGGAGAAAAGCAGAGGGGGAGAGGGGGAGAAGATATTAGAGGGGGGAAAGTGGGAGAGTGGGAGAGGAGGAGAGGGGGAAGAGGGGGGAGAGAGGGAGAGGAGGAATGGGGAACCAGCTGACTGAGAGGGCCCTAGTGGAGCCACTTTGCTGAGAGGACCCTAGTGGAGCCACCTAGGCAAAAAGAGAGGAGAAATGAACATCAACATGACCTTTCATGATGTGATGGGGAAGATAGGCTTATCGTTGGTATGACGCAACAACACCCATGTATACACATTCCCCTTCCATGGAAAGGTGAACCTCTCTTTGCAGATGAGTTTATATATAATTTCATACCTTTGCTTTTGTCTGTTTTTGAAATCATTCATTTCATAGGTCAGGGGTCAAGCTGAGCCGTACCAGGAGTGGAAGAGTGGACAAGGTTACTGAGTTGTGATGACATCACTGGTTAGAAGTCAGTGATGAAAATATATTCAGTTGACTGCGTGTTAGTCTGTCAGTCCTATCTCTTTGACATCTCCCCCTCCCTTCTCTCTCCCTCTCTATCTCCCTCCCCTCCTCTGCCCCTCCATCCTCTCTCCACCACTCTCTCCTTTGCCCTCCCCACCCCTCCTTTCTGTCCTCTCTCTCTCTTCCTGACATATAGCATCAGGCCTGTTGAGCTTGACTCAGGTCACAGACCTCTAGCATCTACACCACCCATTCTCCTACACTAACATAAGACCAATGTAATATATAATATATACTCTCATTCGTTTACATACAGACATATACAATCAATCATTGACACACTGAATATACAACAGTCAGATGCATGGCACCATCACAACTTAACTGACATTAGTGCCTGTCCCCAGATGGACAATTATGCTATAGTAAAGTACATTTACAGGTGATCACATCATTGTCCTGCTTTGAGACAGATTTTTACTGTCTGCTTCCAGTTGTATGTTCTTTTACTAGCCATGTAAATGATCATATATCTTACAATATCAAATCATATCTCAGTAACTGTCACAAGTGTATATCAGTATAACAGCATCCTACCTGTGCTCCAGAACAGGATCATCAATATCACTGCAGGTATCATATCTGTCTCTAACTGGGGCTCCACTGAGCTATACAAGTCTACTGTCATGAAGAGTGGACTGAAGAGTGGACAATACTGCTAGGCTATATGACTTCTATCTCATTAGTTCCTTACTTCAATGATAAAATAACAATAATATGCCATTTAGCAGACGCTTTATCCAAAGCGACTTACAGTCATGCGTGCATACATTTTTGTGTATGGGTGGTCCCGGGATCGAACCCACTGGCTCCACTAGGCCCTCTCATGATGTGAGATAAACTTCTGAGCAACTTATCTTGGATCAGTGGTTGAGCCCAGCTAAACACAGCAAACTGATCTGTCTTGCAGCAATGTTTCACATAGTGTGTTATATAATATCACCTCTAACTTTCTACTGCTTGAGTTCACCTCTTATAGAATATTGGCTTAATGTTCCTTAATGTTCCAGGCAGTGACAATACTTTAATCTTTCTTTTATATAGTTATCAAAATTCTCAGCCATTTGTACTTCTACTTTTTGCACAGACAGCTCACACTCTCCTACAAACACCAGCTGGCTGAGAGGGCCCTAGTGGAGCAACCTGGCTGAGAGGGCCTAGTGGAGCCACCTTGCTGAGAGCACCCTAGTGGAGCCAGCTGGCTGAGAGGGCCCTATTGAGCCACCTGGCTGAGAGGACCCTAGTGGAGCCACCTGGCTGAGAGCATCCTAGTGGAGCCAGCTGGCTGAGAGGGCCTAGTGGAGCCAGCTGGCTGAGAGGGCCCTAGTGGAGCCAGCTAGTTTATATTTCATTTACAGTGTATTGACCGACGGCCTATACAGGTCAGGACTGATACACTCATTTTTATTTTTTGTTTTTTTATATAGTTAAATTATTAACATTTCAAATTACTTTCCCTTTTGAAACTTTTGTGTGTTTAAAGTTTACTGTTTGTGATTGTTTATTTCACTTGCTTTGTCAATGTTAACATATGCTTCCCATGTCAATGAAACCCCTTTGAATTGAACTGAGAGAGAGAGTGAGAGAGAGAGAGATGGGGAGGGGCAAAAGAGAGGAGAAATGAACATCAACATGACCTTTCATGATGTGATGGAGAAGATAGGCTTATAGTTGGTATGGTGCAACAACACACGTGATGTGATGGAGAAGATAGGCTTATAGTTGGTATGGTGCAACAACACACGTGATGTGATGGGGAAGATAGGCTTATAGTTGGTATGATGCAACAACACCCATGTGTACACACATTCCCCTTCCGTGGAAAGGTGAACCTCTCTTTGCAGATTAATTGTTTATATAATTTAATACCTTTGCTTTTGTCTGTTTTTGAAATCATTCATTTCATAGGTCAGAGGTCAAGCTGAGCCGTTACCAGGAGTGGAAGAGTGGAAAAGGTTACTGGTTGTGATGACATAACTGGTGAGAAGTCAGTTATGAAAAGATATTCAGTTGACTGCGTGTTAGTCTGTCAGCCCTATCTCTTTTGGACATCTCCCTCTCTACTCCTCTTCTCTCTCACTCTCCATCTCCCCTCCCCTCCTCCTCTGTCCAATAGCAGCAGGAAGTAGTTTGGGGGTGTAGAAATACAGCTAAACCTAGGGTATGGCTAAATGGGGTGTGTAGAAATACAGCTAAACCTAGGGTATGGCTAAATGGGGTGTGTAGAAATACAACTAAACCTAGGGTATGGCTAAATTTCACGCCCTGACTCTGAGGACTTGTATTTGTTGAGTCAGGGTGTGTATTTTCTGGGTTGTGTTTGCTATGTCGATGTTCTGTGTTTAAGATCTAGAATGGGTAGATCTATGTTGGCCTGTGTAGTTCCCAATCAGAGGCAGCTGTTGCTCGTTGTTCTGATTGGGGACCATACTTAGGCAGCCTGTTGGCACCAGTTAGTTGTGGGATCTTTTTCCGTGTGAGGTATGTTATTTGTCTACCTTGGACTTCACGTTTCGTTTGTTGTTTTGTCATGTGTTCAGTACGTAAATAAATATGAATGCATATCACGCTGCGCCTTCGTCCTTCGTTCATGAACGATCGTGAAAGAAGATCCCACCAAAATAAGACCAAGCAGCGTGTTCAGGAGCAAACGCCGGGAATTAAACAGGAGGTTACTTTAGTAAATGTCCTCCTCGGTTGGGGGAGAATCACGGAGGAAGAGGCCGTCCGTTACCGGAGGGCGATGAATGAGGATGCCCAGGTAGGAGATGAGAAACGGCGGCAACAGTGCTGACGACGGAGACCCGAGAGGCAACCCAAATAAAACATTTTGGGGGGGCACACGGTGTGGACGATGAGGCAGCAGGAGGCAGCGACAGGGGCGATTCTGCAGGTTAGGAGAAGAGGCCACCAGGTTACGGGGGCTATTGGTACAGAGGGAGCAGGAGTTATTTGGTCAGAGGGAGGAGCTACAGGAGGCTATAAGGGAGAAGGAGAGTGTAGAGGCACGGTGAGAGGAGCTGGTTAGGCAGCAGAAGGAGCGGGGGTTTATAAGGGAAAACAGTCCCGCTCCTCGCACCAAGCAAGTGGTGCGTGTCGCCAGTCCAGTCCGGCCCGTTCCTGATCCCCGCACTAAGCCAGTGGTTCGTGTTCCCAGTACGGCCCGACCCATTCCTGCTTCCCGTACGAGGCCAGTGGTGTGTGTTCCCAGTACGGTCCGGCCCGTTCCTGCTCCCTGCACTAAGCAAGTGGTGCGTGTTCCCAGTACGGCCCGACCCGTTCCTGCTCCCCGCACTAAGCCAATGGTGCGGCGTCGCCAGCCCGGTCCGGCCTGTTCCTGCTCCCGCACTAAGCCAGTGGTACGCGTCGCCAGCCCGGCCCGGCCTGTTCCTGTCCCTCGCACCAAACCTGTGGTGCGCGTCACCAGCCTGGCCCGGCCTGTTCCTGCATCTCACACCAAACCTGTGGTGCGCGTCGTCAGCCCGGTCTGACCCGTTCCTGCTCCCCGCACCAAGCCAGTGGTGCGTGTGTCCAGTCCGGCACGACCCGTGCCTGTTCCACCGGTGCCTGGTCCGGCACCGGTCAGCTGCTTCACTCCGGAGCCAGAGCAATCCGCTCCACCGGGGTCCAGTCCAGCTCAGGTCAGCGGCTCCACTCCGGAGCCAGAGCAATCCGCTCCACCGGGGTCCGGTCCAGCTCCGGTCAGCTGTTCCACTCGGAGCCAGAGCAATCCGCCCACTGGTGCCTGATCCAGCTCCGGTCAGCTGCTCCACTCCGAGCCAGAGCAATCCGCTCCACCGGGGTCCAGTCCAGCTCCGGTCAGCGGCTCCACTCCGGAGCCAGAGCAATCCCCTCCACCGGGGTCCGGTCCAGCTCCGGTCAGCTGCTCCACTCCGGAGCCAGAGCAATCCACTCCACCGGTGCCTGATCCAGCTCCGGTCAGCGGCTCCACTCCGGAGCCAGAGCAGTTCGATCCACCGTCGTCGGGTCCAGCTCCAGTCAGCGGTTCCAGTCCAGACCCAGACGTCAGCCCCTCTCCAGGTTCGGGGTCTCCCACACCAGGACCAGACAGGGCTTGGTACATCGTGGGAGGAAGGAGAGGGGAAGCAGCGTGCCGAGGTCCAGACCAGACCAGGGACGCAACAGGGAGGTGGAGAGTAAGTGGTGGTCACGCCCGGAGCCGGATCCGCCTCCGAGGCGGAATGCCCACCCGGCCCCTACCCTGTTAGGTTTATGTGGCGCGGTCGGAGTCCGCACCTTTGGGGCGGGGGGTACTGTCACGCCCTGACTCTGAGGACTTGTATTTGTTGAGTCAGGGTGTGTATTTTCTGGGTTGTGTTTGCTATGTCGATGTTCTGTGTTTAAGATCTAGAATGGGTAGATCTATGTTGGCCTGTGTGGTTCCCAATCAGAGGCAGCTGTTGCTCGTTGTCTCTGATTGGGGACCATACTTAGGCAGCCTGTTGGCACCAGTTAGTTGTGGGATCTTGTTCCGTGCGAGGTATGTTATTTGTCTACCTTGGACTTCACGTTTCGTTTGTTGTTTTGTCTTGTGTTCAGTACGTAAATAAATATGAATGCATATCACGCTGCGCCTTGGTCCTTCTCGTTCATGAACGATCGTGACACTAAATGGGGTGTGTAGACACACAACTAAACCCAGTGTATGGCTAAATGGGGTGTGTAGAAATACAGCTAAACCTAGGGTATGGCTAAATGGGGTGTGTAGAAATACAACTAAACCTAGTGTATGGCTAAATGGGGTGTGTAGAAATACAGCTAAACCTAGGGTATGGCTAAATGGGGTGTGTAGAAATACAAATAAACCTAGGGTATGGCTAAATGGGGTGTGTAGAAATACAAATAAACCTAGGGTATGGCTAAATGGGGTGTGTAGAAATACAAATAAACCTAGGGTATGGCTAAATGGGGTGTGTAGAAATACAAATAAACCTAGGGTATGGCTAAATGGGGTGTGTAGAAATACAGCTAAACCTAGGGTATGGCTAAATGGGGTCTCTATCTCCCCTCCCCTCCCCTCCCCTCCCCTCCCCTCCCCTCCCCTCCCCTCCCCTCCTCTGTCCCCTCCCCTCTCCTCTCTCTCCACTACGCTCTCTCCGCCCCCCACCCATCCTCTCTCCTCTGCCCCATCTCTCTCTGCTCATCTCTCGCTGCCCTTTGACATCTCCCTCTCTATCTCCCCTCCCGTCCTCTGTCCCCTCTTCTCTCTCTCCAATACCCTCCCCTCCTCACTCTCTCTCTCTCTTTCTTCCTGACATATAGCATCAGGCTTGTTGAGCTTGACTCAGTTGACTTGGGTAACAGACCTCTAGCTACCCCCTTTCCCTTGCTCTATTGAACCTTTAATAAACCTTTATTTAACTAGGCAAGTCAGTTAAGAACAAATTCTTATTTACAATGGTGGCCTACCCAGGCCAAACCCTCCCCTAACCCGGACGATGCTGGGCCAATTGTGTGCCGCACTATGGGACTCCCAATCCCGGCCGGTTGTTATATAGCCTGGGATCGAACACGGGTCTGTACTGACGCCTCTAGCACTGCGATGCAGTGCCTAAGATCACTGCGCCTCTCGGGAGGCAATAGAAACATAAGACGACTATTAAATAGATACATAATATATACTCTCATTAATTTCCATAGGGACAGATACAATCAATCATTGACACACTGAATATACAGTGGGGAAAAAAAGTATTTAGTCAGCCACCAATTGTGCAAGTTCTCCCACTTAAAAAGATGAGAGAGGCCTGTAATTTTCATCATAGGTACACGTCAACTATGACAGACAAATTGAGGAAAAAAATCCAGAAAATCCCATTGTAGGATTTTTAATGAATTTATTTGCAAATTATGGTGGAAAATAAGTATTTGGTCACCTATAAACAAGCAAGATTTCTGACTCTCACAGACCTGTAACTTCTTCTTTAAGAGGCTCCTCTGTCCTCCACTCGTTACCTGTATTAATGGCACCTGTTTGAAATTGTTATCAGTATAAAATACACCTGTCCACAACCTCAAACAGTCACACTCCAAACTTCACAATGGCCAAGACCAAAGAGCTGTCAAAGGACACCAAAAACAAAATTGTAGACCTGCACCAGGCTGGGAAGACTGAATCTGCAATAGGTAAGCAGCTTGGTTTGAAGAAATCAACTGTGGGAGCAATTATTAGGAAATGGAAGACATACAAGACCCCTGATAATCTCCCTCGATCTGGGGCTCCACGCAAGATCTCACCCCATGGGGTCAAAATGATCACAAGAACGGTGAGCAAAAATCCCAGAACCACACGGGGGGACCTAGTGAATGACCTGCAGAGAGCTGGGACCAAAGTAACAAAGCCAACCATCAGTAACACACTACGCCGCCAGGGACTCAAATCCTGCAGTGCGAGACGTGTCCCCCCTGCTTAAGCCAGTACATGTCCAGGCCCGTCTGAAGTGCATTTGGATGATCCAGAAGAGGAATGGGAGAATGTCCTATGGTCAGATGAAACCAAAATATAACTTTTTGGTAAAAACTCAACTCGTCATGTTTGGAGGACAAAGAATGCTGAGTTGCATCCAAAGAACACCATACCTACTGTGAAGCATGGGGTTGGAAACATCATGCTTTGGGGCTGTTTTTCTGCAAAGGGACCAGGACGACTGATCCGTGTAAAGGAAAGAATGAATGGGGCCATGTATCGTGAGATTTTTTAGTGAAACCCTCCTTCCATCAGCAAGGGCATTGAAGATGAAACGTGGCTGGGTCTTTCAGCATGACAATGATCCCAAACACACCGCCCGGCAACGAAGGAGTGGCTTCGTAAGAAGCATTTCACGGTCCTGGAGTGGCCTAGCCAGTCTCCAGATCTCAACCCCATAGAAAATCTTTGGAGGGAGTTGAAAGTCTGTGTTGCCCAGCGACAGCCCCAAAACATCACTGCTCTAGAGGAGATCTGCATGGAGGAATGGGCCAAAATACCAGCAACAGTGTGTGAAAACCTTGTGAAGACTTACAGAAAACGTTTGACCTGTGTCATTGTCAACAAAGGGTATATAACAAAGTATTGAGAAACTTTTGTTATTGACCAAATACTTATTTTCCACCATCATATGCCAATAAATTCATAAAAAATCCTACAATGTGATTTTCTGGAATTTTTTTTCTCATTTTGTCTGTCATAGTTGACGTGTACCTATGATGAAAATTACAGGCCTCTCTCATCTTTTTAAGTGGGAGAACTTGCACAATTGGTGGCTGACTAAATACTTTTTTTCCCCACTGTACAACATCACATACACCATCACACCTTAAATGACATTAGTGCCTGTCCCCAGATGGACAGTTATGCTACAATAAATTACATTTACTGGTGATTACATCATTGTCCTGCTTTAAGAGAGATTTTTACTGTCTGCACCCAGTTGCATGTTATTTACTAACCCTGCAAATGATCATATATCTTACAATATCAAAACATATGCTCCAGAACAGGATCATCAATATCACTGCAGGTAACATATCTGTCTCTAACTGGGGCTCCACTGAGCTATACAAGTCTACTGTCATGAATGTCAGGGATGTAGCGTTGATAGAGCATGGCGTTTGCAATGCCAGGGTTGTGGGTTCGATTCCCACGGGGGGCCAGTATAAAAAAAAAATAAATGTATTCACTAACTGTAAGTCGCTCTGGATAAGAGCGTCTGCTAAATGACTAAAATGTAAAAAATGTAA